>NW_004086361.1:0-15158 GCF_000220395.1 Ichthyophthirius multifiliis | reverse complement strand
GTAATTTTTTTATTAAAATTCTCCAAGCTCATATTTAAATTATTAGATTAATTCTTTTTTTATTTTCTATTGCTTCATTAAATTATATTTTTAATAAATCTTGTTTACCTTATAAGTCTTTTTATAAATTATATAATTTTAATTCCCATATTTAATTTTCAATAATAAATTTATTAACAATCTAAAAAATAAAAATATATATATTATTAGTTACAAAAAGTAAATATACATAATATAAATAAATAAATAAATAAATATATAAATAAATTTATATAAAATATATATATATATATATATATATATTCTTTTTTTTATTTATACATATATTTTATTTTCAATTTATTTTATTTATTTTTATATTTACTTATATGTTTATTTCTTCATTTATATTTTTATTTATTATATACAATCTTTTCTTAATTATTTTATTTACTCTATATTTTTTTATTTATTATTTTAAATTTAATTATTAAATTCAAAAATCTCTGTTTCTACTTTTTTATTTAAATTATAAAATTATTCTTTATTAATTTTAACTTATTAATCCATTTCATTTATTTTTTTTTATAACTAATTGTTTATATCTTCTTTCTATTTTTTAATTTTTTCTATTAAATCCTTTTTTAATATATCTATACTATTTTTCATTTTATTATTTTATTATTCTTCTGAAATTTAAATTTTATCATTAATTATATTTTTTATTTATTAAAAGTTTTTATCGTTTGTATCTTAAATAAGCTTAGATAATTATTTTTCTATTTAATGAAGATTTTCATTAAGTTTATTTTCTGTTTCCTATATTAAAAACTCCAAACTTTATTAAATTTTTTAAGTATGTTCTTATAAATTATTTAACATTTATTCATTCATTTTTTAAAAAGAATTAAATTCTTGCCTCAAATCTTTATATTTAGATAAATTTTCTTTTTTTTCTTTATTTATTTCATATTTCAAACCTTTCATTGCATTCGAAATTTCCTAAAAAATTTCCAAATTTTTCTTCTCAAAAGAATCTTTCCATAATTCACTTTTTTATTAATTTTCTATTAATTATTTTTCTAGTATTTATTCTATTTTTTATTAATTTTTTGCATTTGTTCATTAAGAAATTTAATTTTAAATAATATTAGAATTTTCTTAAAAACCTTAACATGTTTAATCACATTTATTATTTATTTATATACACTAACTTTCAATAAAAGTTAATTTGTTTTCACAATTTTCTTTTATTTAATCTATTTTTAACTAAAGCCTTTTTTTATTTTTATTAATACAAATATATAAAGTTATATATAAATATCTTTTTTTTTTATTAATATATATATATATATATATATATAAAAAATATTTTTTTATATAAATATATATATATATATATTTATATATATTTAAATAAAAAAATATTTTTTATATATATATAACTTTTTATATTTTCAGAAAATAATGTTTAAGTTTAAGCTAAATTAGCTTCCATTTCTTCTTTATTGAATTTCACTATTTAATTTATCGTATTAATACTTTCATGTAATTATTTAATAAATTTTTATTCTCCTTATATTATTTATATTTCATCATTTCTCTAATATATAGGTATTTTTAAAACAAATTAAATAAAAAATATACTATTTCATCTTTTAAATTAAACATTTTTTATTCTAAATTTTATTTATTTTCGAATTCTAATCTTAGTCTTTTTTCCATTTCAATTTCTATTCTCCTTTCTATTTACTAAATTAAATTTTTCAAATAATCATTTTCTCCTAGTAGTTTTTCCATTTTAACACTAAACAATATAATATAAATTTTTTATATATATAAAATAAAAAGTACTCTTCAAGTTATTTAATTTATTTTTTGTGTATTGTTGCTTCCTCTAGTACATTTTCTTATGATTTTTAAAGTTTTTAATAAAACTCTTTTTCTTATTAAATAAGTTTTTGATTAATTTCAATATAATTTTATTATAAATTATTATATTGATTTTCCCTAGCTTTTAATTCTTATAAAATCTATTCTTTTAATAAACCCATTTAATTATATTAAAAATCATATTTATTTTTTAGTTCATTTTTATTATTTTATAAAGGTATATTTTGTATTAAAACCTTAATTTTTTTTTATTTATTAGAAATAAAAAAAAAATAACTTAAATTTATTCTTAGTTTTTTTAAAGTTTTTAATTTTCATAATTAAGTTCTTCTATTTTTCTCTACATTTCTAATATAATTTAATTATTTTAATCATTACTTTTTCTCATCGTATCTTTTATTATTTAATATTAATCGTTTATTATATTTTGTTTTTATATGTTTTATTTCCAAAGACTTGATTCTTTATCTTCTATTCTTTTAAAATTTTAAATAAATCTATTTGGAGTCTCTTCCAAAATCTAATTTACCCTTCTTTCAATATCTCCTTTAAAATTAATAAACATACTTTCTAAATCATTAATTCTATTAAATATATATATATATATATATAGTGTGATTATATTTATTTTAAGAAATTAAACCTTTAATTTGTTTATAATTAACTAATATTATTTTCTATTTATTTACTAAAATTATTACTTTAAGATTTTAATGGGGCTAAACTTTAAAATGAAGAAACTCCTAAATTCTCTCTATTTTTATAAGTTTTTTTATTTTTTTTATTATTTAAATAAAAAATAAAACCTAGAATTAGTAGTTTTTAATTATCCTATATTAGTTGGTTATGTTATAGATTTAAAATTTTATTGTTATAAATATTATTATTGATTTATTTCATTATTATTTGATTCTGTTGATGCGAAATTTCCTACTTTCTTTAATAAATAATATTTAAATTATAATTAAATTTTAATTACTATGGCTGGTAATACTATTTTCTTATCTATTTGACTTTTATATCTTTTATATTTAGATGATGAATTATTTAGATTATCGTTTTAAAACATTAACATTTATTATAACAAAAATTATTTAATTTTTATTTTATTATTTAATTGGCAGTTTTTTAAATAAAAGTAAATTAAAACAAAACAAATCGAAATATATTAACTAAAAATTTAAGTTTTTAGTATTTTTATTTATATATAAAAAAATTATATATATTATTTAAAAAAAAAAACAAAACAAAATATTGTCTAGATAAAAATAAATAAGAAAAATTCAAACAACCAAAAAAAATTTTTTTATATATATATTTTTTTAAAAAAATAAAGAAAATTACATTATAAATAATAAAAACGCATATAACATACTTTTTATTTATTTATTGAAAATTATTTATCTTGCAAAATACATAAACAAAATTTTAAATAAAAAAATAAAATTATTATTAAACGATTTCATCTTCTTGCAGGAGCTTTTTTAGCTTTTTTAGGTTTTTTTGCATCTTTTTAATTTTATTAACGCTTTTGTACTTTAGGGGGTTCATCTACTAATAAAGTGTCTATTGGTAATGCTTCAGGTAATAAAAAGTATCTAATATTATTTCCTCTTATGGTTAAATGATCTAAACTAACTGGATTTTTTCCTTTTATGGTAAGTTTAACTTTCGATAAATGTGTATTCATTCTAATATCTACGCCTATAATAGAACCTGTAATTTAAGTTCCATTTTTTAGTTCAATAGTAACAGTTTAATTTTTTAATTTCATCAAAAATCTAACTAATTTCATTTTTATTAATTTTTAAAGAATATTTTTTTTTTTTTTGATAAATTAATTTATTAATTGTTTTATATAAAAAAAACAAAAAAAAATAAGATATATATTTATTAATTATTTATTAAAAAAGTTATATATATATATAAATATATTATATAAATATTAATAAATATAAATAAATATATTATTATATTTATATATATGAAATTTTATATATATATATATAACTTTTATTCATATTTAATAAATAGCCTAAAATTAAAATAAGATTATATATATAAAATAAAATTTATTTATATTTTATAATATTAATTAAGGAAATTATCTTTAATAAAATAAGCAAATATATACTTAATAATGTTTAATTTTATTTTATAAATGAATATTTTAATAAAAAATAAACCAAAAGTTTATTTTTAACACTTTAAATCGATATAATATTCAATTGATGAAATAAAAACTCTAAAAATGAAAAATAAAAAATTAGATTATAAATTTCTTTTATATAAAAATAATTATCTATTAATTTTATTTGGATTTAAAAATTTATTTTAAATAAAATATTAAAATATACTATTAAAAATATACAATTTAGACTTGTATATTCAATTAACTATTATTTAAAATTAAAAAAGAACATAACACATATTGAATGAATAAAATCAGTGTAAGAGTGTAAGGACAATAAAGAAAAATTATTTAATATTAATAATAAATATAAATAAAATAATCATATAAATTTTTATTTTTATTAAAACCAGAATTTTACGAAAAGGAATTTAAATAATAAATAAACTGCCTTATATAATTGACAAATTGAAAATCAAATATACTAAATAAATTTATAAATTTTGTTATGCTTTTATATTAATTATTTTTTAGAATAAAAGGCCTTTTTTTATATAGACTAATATCTATAAAGACTGGGAATTTTTAATAATTTTAATGATACTAAAAAATACTTAAATAAATTAGAACTAAAAAATTTTAATTATATGAAATACAAAAAATAAAATATACAATATTTAATACAAAACTCTTTATGATTAAGCCTTAAGAAAGTAAAATACTGAACACTTTAAATTAATTAATGAGAAAAATAAAAAAATAAATATATATTATTTTAATTGTTTGAAAGTTTTTTAGTTTTTACTCACAAATAAATTCGATAAAGCCTTATAAAAATAAAGGAAGCACAAATTAAGTGAAAAAAAAAAAAAAAAAAACTCACTTGATGTTTAATCAAGAAGGGTTAGTATTATTATTTAATATAGTTAAAATTTCATTTTAATTATAACAATAATATTATAATTTAATAAAAACAAATAATTAATGTTTTTTATTGTTTTCCACCCTCCCTCCATAACAATAAATATAAGGAAAACATTATTTTATTTTATAAATTTATAAAGTGTACATACATAAATATTCAATAAAAATAAAATAAAATAATAATTAATTTAAATAAATTATAAAATAAAAAAAAATTAGGATATTATTTTTAATATATATAAATTACAATATATTTTTATATTTTATCTGTAAATATAATATATATGAATTAATAATAAATATATATATAAAATAAAACAAAAATTATTATAATATTTATTTTTATAACAAAAAACTCAAATCTTTTCCTCATATCTATTAATCATATTAATAAACTTCTTTGATTCATAAACTGGATTAAACAATTTAATTTTCTAAATAAAAGTTTTATCTCTGAATACTCCTTAATTATTTTCAGCTTTCGTAAGTAATAAATACCTAAATTCATTAAACTAAGTTTAATTAAGTAATTTCTTTTTTCCATCCACATCATTATTACTATCAAGTATTCTAAATTCATTAGCTGAACAACCTAAAAAATAAAGAATAAAAATACAAATATAAAAATAAAAATTTATATATATATAAATATAAATATAAATTTATATATATATATATATATATATATATATATATATATATATATATATTATTTTAATTACCAAGTATTTATTTACAAACATCATCATAAGCATTTACCCATATTTATGCACTTGAATCTGCAATAAGGAAAGTAGCAATATATTTCGATTCAGTATTTTAAAAGTGTTAAGCACAGCTTTAGCAATACCACTATTCTCCATCTTAGACTACTTTTTTTTAACATTTAGTGCATGAATTATAGTACAAAGGAGATTCTTTTACACGAATAATATATCCTCTAAATTCAGTCCAAATCTTAAACTGATCATTTATTTCATCATTTGCTTTAGCCATATTTATTTTATCGTTTAGTTGTTAGATATTTTTTTCTATTGATAATATATTGTTTTATTTACTTTCAGTATATTTTGCTTAAGATATGTTTATTAATTCACTACTTTCGTAATTTTAGGTGTATTTTTTAAATCGCTCACTTCTTTATAATGAATGGGGTTCGGATTTGCTAATATTTAAGTACTATATGTATTTTGGAGGAATTTATTTTAGTTATATTCACCTATTCTTGCACTTTTAATTAATAAAATATCCCCATTATTATAATTTTATTAGTCAGCATCTTCTCCCCATATTTAGAATTCAATTTCAATCCCAGATTCATCGAAAATAAAGAAATCTTTTTTGATTTTTTATTCTTTAGTTTAAGTCGTGATAATTTTTCTTTCTTGAGATTTTATCATACAAATTAAATCTATTTAATCTCCTTTGTTCATTAATTGGACTTATTTTAAAAGCTATCTTTGGATTTTTACTTAGGTTATTCTTTCATCTTCTACTATTGGAAATACTTAAGTTTCTTTATTTGCTGTCATTTAATTTGATCCTTTATTACTTTTTTTTGATTTATGTATGAAATATATATATATTTATATAAAAAAATGTTCATATTTACTATTATTAGTTCGTGTTTATTTATATCTTTCCATTTTAAAAAATGTAAGTGTTTCCTTATTTGATTAAATCGTAATATTTTTTGGCTTCATTTTCAAAAAATGTGATAGTCATTTCTTCATCTTTTATATCTATTACATCTATACTGAATAATACTCCACCTTAGCCATTTGTTTTTTTTGACTTTGGAAGTTTCTCATGTTTTATTTTTTAGTTACACGGGCTTTAAATTTAAATTATCCTATAAAAGGATAAAGTTCACATATATCCATAAAATCAAGATCATTAAATTATATATCCATTTTTATTTTATATTTTTAAAAAAGGTATTTTTATTTATATTTATCTTTATTAGAAATATTTTATTTTTTTGTATTTTTATATTGAGTTTTCTTTTTCTTTATTTGGGCGGAAAAATATTAGTTTTTAATATATTTTAAAGAAATTATTATAATATTTTAAATTTCAAAATTATTTTTAAATCTTTAATTTTAATAAAAATAAATTTATAAGTTATTATATATATAAATAAATAAATATATAAATATATATATATATAATTAAAAAAAAAATATTTTTTATATTATATATAAAAATAATAATATTAAATTACATATTTATATATATATAAGCAAATATCTTATAGTTTTTGTATTTTCTATAAATTATTAAAAATTTTTATAATCCATAATTCTCTAAATAAAGGCCAACAGCTTATGTCCTTTGTTAAAAAGTTTAATAATAATAATACTATTTTAAACATATAGAAATTAACTTTTATTAAATTCCTATATTTTTAAAGCATTTTTTAAAAAAAATCATCAATAGTGTATATTCTAAGATACTCCCCCCCACCTCTATTTATTTATTTTTAGCCAAAAAAGAAACAAAATTATTTTTAACATCTTTCCCCGATCATTTAATCATTAATCACCTATTAAAATATTATTAAATTTCCCAAAGATAGCAACATTAAAAAGTATAGTATACAATCTTTATATTAAAAATATTTTTTTAAAAATAATAATTATTATTTACTCTTGTCTAAATTAAATATAATAACTTCTTTTATCCTTTAAATCTTTTACAATACACATTACTTTCAGTATGTAAAGTTTTTTTTTTTTTTTTTTTTTTTCAAAGTTAAAAAAGTCTCAAAATTGTCTTAAGTATTAATACTTAAACCTATAAATCAAATTAAAAATATAAAAATACTTTAAAATTCAATTTTTCCTTTATAAAATTATATTTTTATTAAGAATTTTAAATAAATATAGGGTAATTTATATTAATTTTTCTTATGAGAAATAATTAACTTTAGTTTTTTTTTTATATTTTAATTTTTGTAATTTTCATCTTCAATATATTATTTTTAATTATTAATATTTATATTTTTTTTTGAATGGTTAATATGCTTTAGATTTATATAATTCTTCTTCTTTTTTAAGTATGCATTTAAATGTCCTTTTATAAAATTATTAAAAGTGAAAACTTTTAATTTAAATTGTAATTAGTCATTTTATTTATTTAACAGTTCTATTTATAATAATAAATACTAAAAGTTATCTAATTACATTTATATTAATTTTAGTTTGCTGATATAATCTTATTTATTAAAAGTTTCTATTTAAAATTATACAATTAAATTAAAATTTTAGCTAAATCTTTAAAATATTTTAATTTTGTTTTCATTTAGAATTAATATAAATATTATTTTAAGGAAAAAATAAAATTAAAGTACATATTTATATTTATTTCAAATACTTTATTTAAATAATTAGCATTAGACACTAATATTATTAAAAAAATATCAAAAATTTAATTTTAATCTAATAGAAAATATCTTTTTTATAATTTTATAATTATAATCATCTTACTTACTATACAGCAATTTTATAATTAAATATTCAAAAAATAAATTTAATTATAAAAAAAAAATACAATTTAAATTATTTTGAAATTCAAATATTATTAATTAAATAAAAAATAATAATAATAATTACATTATATAAATGCATTAGAATTATTTATATATATGTAATAATAAATATCATTCAAACTCTTAATATTTATCAATCATATTCAAGAATTTCTTAGATTCGTTAATTGGATTAAATTCTTTAATTTTCTATATGATAGTTTTTTCTCTAATTCCATCTGCCATATTTTCTGCTTTAGTAAGAAGTAAAATTTTAAACTCAGAATTTTATACTTATTAAAGTAATTTTTTTTTACTTTCTATATCATTATTTTTATCCAAAATTCTAAATTCATCAGCTGAGCATCCTTATAATTTAAAAATTAAATATATATATAGATAAATATATATATATAAATATATTATATATATATATATATATATTTATATATATATATTATTTTTAATTTTTTTTTATTTTACCCAAAATTTCTCTAGCTACTTCATCATAAGCATTAACCCATATTTATCCACTTGCATCTCCAATACATATACTAGAAATATACCTAGCTTATGGTTCACTTCTGTTCTCTAAACAACTTTAACAATACCAACTATCTCCTTCTTCTCTAATTTTCTTTAGGCATTTTGGACAGGCATTATAATATAAAGGAGTGTCCTTAACTCTTAAAATAAAAGCTCTAATTTCTGTCCAAATTTTTAAGTTTTCATCCAATTGATTATTTAACTTAGCCTATGCAATTTTATCCATTAGTTGCATTATATTTTTTTCATATTATAAACTTTAATTTTCATTTTAATTTTTATTTTAAGAAATATTAGTCAACTCAATATTTTTATTATTTTTTCCCCAATTTATTAATTAAATAACATCTTTAAAACTCTAAGGATCAGGATTTGTAATAATCTAGGTCATGAATGATGACCATTAAAGGAATTTATTTCCATTATATTCACCTACTTTTCCATCTTTTATTAATAAAATATCTCCTTTATTATATGTCATTTAGTCTCCTTCATCACCCCAAATATCGAATTCTACTTCAACACCAGATTCATCGAAAATAAAAATCTCTTTTTTAGGTCTTTATTCACCTGTTTTTAATGTTATTATTTTCCTTTCTTCTTTATTAACTAAACATATAACATCTATTTTATCATTTTTAGATAACTATTAAATATCAGATAGCATTTTTCTTTCGATTTTTAATTGAGTTATTCTCTTATCTTCATCTATAGCCATTATTTATGTATCTCTAGAGGCTGTCATTTATATTTTGCCTTTTTTACTATATAAATATATATATATATATATATATTAATTTAAAAAAATATTAAATTATTACTATTAATTATTATCATTAGATTATATTTTTCCAATTTAAAAAATATAAGTATGTCCTTATTCAATTATATCAATAAATCTATCAACTTCTTATTCGAAAAAAGTAATTGACATTTCATCTTAATTTATATCTATAATATCTATTCCAAAAAGATAACTATTAGTTCCTTTTTTTGTTGTGAAATTTCTTTTTGTTCCTTTCTTAGTTACTCTGGCTTTAAATTTGAATTATTCAATATTTGGGTATAACTCAGCAATTGTAAGTAAATCGCCTTCTTCTTCATCTTAATGGAAATTATTTTAATTTTAATAATTATTGTTATTTTTCATTTATTATGGATTTTATTAAACTCTATTCTAATTGTTATTGTTGTAATTTTATTAGTTATTTTAAGGTTTCATATTGTTGTTATTATTATTATTATAATTTTAGGGTTTATTAATTGCTTAATTATACATATTATTATTATTATTATTATTTTGATTCAGATAATTATTATTATTGGGATAATTACTATTCATATTATTATAATTATTAGGATTATTGTAGTTATTATTTTGTTAATTGTTATTATATTATTGATTATAGTGTTAATTTTAAGGAATATTATTCTTATTTAAATTATTAGCATTTTAATTATTGTAGTTATTATTAGTCGGGTAATTTGTATTTTAATAAAATTATTTAATTTCACTTTTTTAATGCTCATTTTGTTATTAAGTTTGTTTTTTTAAAAAATCATTTTCTATATTTCTACTATAATATTTTGTCGGAATAATATTAGATCCTTCATGATTAATAAAATTCTATTTTTTTTAAATATATTATATATAAATATATATTTTTTAAAAAAAAATTAAATTACTTATTTTTTAAATTATTTATGTTCCAAAGGTTTTCCTATCATAGTATCAATATTAGTATAAATTATTTAATAAGATTATATGATAAGTCTTTCAGTTTAACTTTATTCTTTGTATTTTTTACACTTAATTATTGTAAATTATTACACTTAATATAAATATAAACATAAACATAGACATAAATATATAAAAAATTAAATATAAATATAAATATATATATATATATATATATATATATATATATATTTAAAAAAATTAAATATTTTTTTACATTCTTCACACCTATCAGCTGCTTCGCCTATTATATAAGCTTTTTTTACTTCGCTAAATCCATCAGATAAGCCTACCCTTTTTTTGTTTTTTAATTTCGTGTATATAATTTAATTAGAAGTTAATCTTTATATATTACTTATAAAGAGAATTGCTGACTTATTATGGCGCTTAAGTAACTTAAAAAATATATGCTTCGTCGAAATTATTCGAATTAATAATTGATTCAATTCCGTTTTTAGTTAGTTAAGTTATCATCTATTTGTTCAAATATTTTTAAGCCCAGATAAATAAATATATTTTAATAATTTTTTTTTTTTACAATTATATAATTATTAATATGTTTTTTTTTAATTATAAACAAAAATATATATTTTAAAGTATATATATATCAATATTTTTAGAGATATAACATATATTTTATCGCGCCTATTTATTATATCAAAAATAGTTAATAAATTATATATATTTTTGAAACTATATTAAAATAAATAATTAATAATAAACATATAAGCAAATTAATTAAAATACATAAATAATCTATATATAATATATATATGTTAAATTTTATTATTTATCAAAATCATTTATTCTTATTTAATATTTATTTACAAAATCAATATTTTCTTTTTTCAAAAATAATAGACAATTTACTTCCTCTTTTTCTACTAGTGTAATCCACTGTTTCTTTTCTCGGTATAGGTAAATATGTTTTAAAATTATTAAAATTCAAAGTATTTACTAAATTAACATATTAATCTTTTACCTATAAAAATTACTATTATTTATGATTTTCTTGACTAATAAATTTCGAAATATTCCCCAAACTTTTCGTTTTGGAATTTAATTTATCCATATAAATTTTATTCTTTAATTTTCTGGCCTAATCATTATCTAATTCTATTTAAATAACTTCGGAACTAACAAATCCATCTTCATTCATTCCTCCAAAAATAAATATTTTTGACTGAAAAATACTTGCACAATGGCTCGATCTTCTCAATAAAGAATCATTATTATTAAATTTTACCTTAACCCAATTAAGATTTTCTAAATTTAACATGTTAATATCATTATAATACATATTATGTGCTATATTATCGTTTTATCCGCCATGAATTACCAAAAAATTTATCTCTTAACAAAAATCCATGGAATGTGAATAACGAGGGGATGGACTTTAGCCATAAGTTTCAGGTTTTATCCATTAGAATGGTTTACTATCTGTTTTTAGAATTTTTAAATCGCCAGAAATTTCTCCTTTTGAATTTTTACCTCCAAAAAAATATATTCCTTCATATTTTATCTATTTATAAAAACATATATATATCTTAAAAATAATATAAAAAAAAGTATATACATTAGCTCCCAATTTAGTAAATTTAATTTCCTACATTTTATATAAATTAATTTTACCACATCTTTGTCCATGATAAACTGCTGCACATTTATGAAAGCATAAATCAAAATCAGTTTATAAAATTACTTCTAACCAAGATTAATTTCCTAAATTAAAAAAAAATTAAAATAAAGTAATTATATATAAATAAACCAATATCTAATATCCATAAATCTTTTAAAACTTGTTCTCTATTATTAATACCTCCATGTATAATTAAGCTTCTACCAATTAAAGCAGCTGTATGATTTCTTCTAGGTTAAATGAAACCTCCAGTACATAGCATAGCTTTCCAGTTTTAATTTTCTAAATTATAAACAAAAACATCTGAAAGTAATTATTTAGAAATAAAACTTTTGTTAATAGAAATGGTTTCTCCCCCAAAAATAATAAGATTCTTTCCATAAGAATTAATTGAATGTCCAAATCTTTAATTTTAGAAATTAATTAAATCGTGTCTTTTTAGTCTTTTCCATTAAAAATTATCTAAATATAAAAGAACAATTATGTAAATTTATATATATATATATATATATATATATATATATATATATATATATATATATATATTTTATATATATACATATTTATTTATATTTATATTTATATTTATTTTATAAAATAAAAAACATAAGTCTAATCATCTATATCTCCATATATTTCAACTCCTAATCCTCCATAAAGATAACCTTTATTTCCTATACATATAAAACCTCCATTTTCTCTATTTTCAGGTCTCCAAAGATACTAGATTGCTTTTTCAATGCAAATATTATACTCTATTTCATTTTAAATACTTAACTTTTTTGTGCTATTTTGAATTTCTTCTTCTTTTTTATCTGTGAAATTGTTTACCTATTCAATATTAACAAATTTTTTATACATTGGATATGATTTTATATTCGGCATTTGTTTTACATTTTATTAAACTTATAAATTATTTTATATTTCGGAATACTTTTCATAAATATATTAATTTAAATTGCTTTTTATGGCATTGAAAAGTCCTTTATTATGACAAAGATTCAATTAAACAAAATTTTCTGGCAAATTTTAATCTTCTTCTTCATTTTTTTCATCTACTTATTTTTCTTATATTTATATATCAGTGCTTTTATATTAAGAATTATTTTTCAACATTTTTAATATCTCCTCTTTATTTTCTTTTTTGATTTAACGAAAAGATAACATTTCATTTTTTAAATTTGATTTAAAAGGCAAATGTATTGAACCATTTTTTTTATTATTTATAGTTAGTAATTTCGTATAGTTTTCTAAAGAAAGATTGCTTATTTCTATTTTTTTATCAGTAAAAAAATTAGCTTTTAATTAATTGCATTATGGAGTTAAATATTATCTTTCAATTTTTTTTTTTTTTTTAGTATTTTAGGTTATTAATTAGCCAATACTTTAACTTTTTTTTAATATAGCTTTTTTTATGTATTTTAATATATAAATATTTATAATAATGAACTTTTATTATTAAAATTTACTAGGAAGGTTATAGTTAGGTTATTTATATAACATTTTTTAATATATAATGTTGTTATTTTTTATTAATTTAAACAAAAATAAAATTTATTTATTTTTAGTATTTATTATTACTTATTGTTTATTTTAATTATAATTATAAACATGTATATTATGAGAATAAAAATAATAAAAATAATAAAAATTTAAATTATAAATATTTATAAAAAATTAAAAACATATTTCAATATTAACATATTAGTAAAATAATATTTTTTATTTCATTATTAAAGAATATTTTGCCATCTTTTAACTGTAGATTAAAATTTCTATAATTTAATATATATATATATATAAATAAAAAATAAATTATTAAATATATTTTATTTGAATTTATATTTATTATATTTATATGACTATATTAATATTTAATTACCTTATTTTACTAAATGCTTTCATCCTTATTGTTTATATTTTGTTAGAAACTCGTATTTTATAATTGGTTATATTCTTATTCATTTACATCTTATTTATTTTATATTTATTCATTTTTTTAATGTAAAATTTAATTTTAATCAAATACTTTATTGTCTTATTATTAATTTTATTTTTAAATATTATAGTTTTATTTTGAAATTTAACTTTAATTAAAATAATTTTAATAAAATTCTTATTTTTAATTTTAATTCTAATTTAATTATTTATTTTATATTATTATATCATTTATTTATTAATTTATAATATTTTCATTTAATTTATCATTTTCTTTATTATAATCTTTGATATTAATATTTTAAATAAAAGCATCCGGTTAAATATTAAAGAATTCTTATATTTTTGAAAAATTGCATTAAATGTTCTTTAAAAAGGCAGCTTCAAATTTACTAAAAGGCAAATTAAATACATCTAAATTAATTTAAACTAAATTAAAATTAAATAAATTTAAATTTTTAAAAAGTCCTAATAAAATTTTGTTAAAATTTATCTTAATTATAAATTTTCATTTAAGAATTTATTATTAATATTATTAAACAAAGCATTATTTTTATTTTAAAATGAATCTTTTCCATTCAAAAAATCATATGATATATTATTTGATAAAACACATTCATTTATAATAAATTCTTTACGTTTTATTTTGTCTAAATTAAAATTTTCAATCTATTAAAGTTAAAAATTTTAGAAAAAAAAAAAAAATAAAAATATAATATTAAAATATAAATAAATAAATATTATTAAAAATTATATAAATAAGTATCTATATTTCTATATATTTTATAATTAAATATATATATATATATATATATATATATATTATTATTAATTATTATTT
>NW_004086362.1:0-17795 GCF_000220395.1 Ichthyophthirius multifiliis | reverse complement strand
AATAAAAAATAATTGTGCAAATGATGAAGATTTCTTACATAATTGCGAAAAGTTATAGAATATTCTTTAAGATATTAAACTTTCAACATAATTTAATGCAGTGGAACTTGCTATTCCTTCTGCTAGAGAAATTCTACTTTTTATTATCTAACTTAGTTAAACATTACCATATTATATACCAAAATAATAACCTATAATATTTTCTTGTGTATTAGGAGAAGAGGTAAAAATAATAATATATAAATATATAAATATATAAATATATAAATATATAAATATATATATATTTATTTTAAATTATTTATATATTTATATTTAATTTTTTTAAATTATTTTAAATTATTTTATTTTTTAATTTATTTTATTTATCTATAAAATTTATATTTAATTTTTTTTTTTATACATATTATTTAATAATTAAAAATAATATTATTTAAAAAATAAAAAAACTTTTTAAAATCTAATACTTATCTATTTATTTATACAATTATATAATAAATTAGATTGCTAAAATTATAGAAATTAATAATCCTACTTTAAAACCTATTAGTTATTGGGTTAGTTTAGAAGGAAGTGAAGATTTTAAATTAGATTCAGAAGATAATTTTAGAATAGAAAGTAAAGGTACTTTTAAATATAGAGTTAAATTTTATTCAAGAGTTTCTAATGTATAAACTGCTCGTATTGCTTTTACGAATAAAAAAGAAAGTACTTCTATTGCTTCTGCTATTGTTTTTGATTTAAAAAGTTAAATTACAGGAAGAATTAGTGAATAAATTTGGAATGTAGATACTCCTTTATATGAATGTAAGGAATTTTCTATACAAATTCATAATAAATTCTAAAATTGTGAATATGGTGATTTTCAAGTAATAAAAAACATATAAAAAATAAAATATAATAAAAAAAGATATAAATAATTCATGAATACGAATTAAAAAAATCTGACGAACAAAAAGTCGAAGATATTAAAGAAACAAAAAAAAAACCGTTTTCAATAATACAAAATCAAAAGAAAAAAAAAGAAGAAGAACCCCCTATAGAAGTAGAAAAAGTAAACTTCCCTTAATTTTTTTGCCGTGTTGAGAGAATAAAACTTAAACGAAATGCCCGTTTTAATCTCTAAATGGCCTTCATACCGTTAATATTTGAAACTTAGAAATGCTATATAGTATTCAATGACCCTAAAGTGGGTGAATTCTAACATGAAATCCGCGGGAAAGTAGAAATGCCTGAAGAAGTGATAGAGATTCCCGAAAAGCCAATTCAAATTTACGTAGATACTCCTAAAATATGGAATTTAAATCTTACGTTTAAAAATAATGGATTTAAAAATGCTAAAAAATCTCTAGAATAATGGCTTGTTGAAAAAAATAATTCTAAGTTTTCCAAAAATTAATTACTTTCATAAAGTTAATAATAATAAATTACTATAAAATAGATTTTCTAAAAGCTTTCTCCAAAAATTGTCGAATTCGAAGTTTAGATTGAACAGCCAGTTTAAAACGCAATTTAACTTCCAAAAACAATTCGATTAAAAAATCCGAAATAAATAAATAACAATAATACTTAAGAAACTAAAAAATTTTAGTCAATAATAACGGAGTAAATAAAAAAGTACGTCAATACAATAAGTTCCGATAAATAACAATCTAATGATGTATAATCTTCCTGTCAAAATCATTCCTTAAATTCCAAATAACCGCCTTCCACATCTACTTAAGGTTAAATAGAATTAGAAACTAATGTACTCCCCTTCAACTTTTAATTTAAGAATCCATTCAAAGACTACATAGCATATATTACTATCAAAAACATTCAAAAAACCGACGTTAGGAAGTTCAAATTAGTAACGACAGCCCTCCCTAAACCTGTTAAAGCTCTACTTGAAATGACTGCGCCTGCAAGAGAATGTATAATGTAGGAAATTCCCATAATAAACAACACAGAGAAAGACTGGTAAATGAAAATCCAATTAACCTATAATATACAAGATACTCCTTTCAAATATTTCTTTGTAAATTTTCCGCCAAAAAATACGCACTAAGATAGACCTAATTCCTTCCGAGAATTTGTTATTAAAAAAAAAACCACTGGGAATATTCCAATTTGTTTTTTCCCAGAATGGATTTGTACCTCCGAAGCTAAACTCATAATCTAAAATCCACTTACATGTGATTAGTTCGAATACGATTTAAAAGGAATAGCTGAAGAACCACTTGCTATAGACCATTTTGTTGTCACTTCTTTAGCCCGATAGACTGTTTAGAAAGAAATAGTTATAGATAATTCAAATAATGAATAAGCTATTACCTATAATGTTACTACGGATTTAATTGGCGCCGTTGGGGAGCCTTAGATTAGTGTTTAAGGGAAAAGAAAGGCCATTTATTTGTTAAAAATACACCCTGTGATGAGTGGTTAATATACCGGATCAGTTACTTTTACAAAACCGGATGGTACATATATTTGGTGGACAGTACTTTTAAATACTCAGAGTCCGAATGCTGATAAGGTTATTGATTTAGTCACTTGCTTGAGAAAACCAGTCGCTTTTGACATTGATTTATATAATCCTGCAGATGAGATTGCTAATTTTGAAGTTTTAATGGAAGGTGATGGGCTTTAGGGAGAATTGTATTTTTCTATAAAACCTAATTAAAAGTATAAATATGAATTGTTCTTTATGCCGTTGAAAGTTTAGAAATAAAAAGGGTCAGTGGCTTTTGTAAGCAAAAAATTAGGTGAAATTTGGTATGAATTAAATTTAATTGCAGAAGATTCAGATATTATTAGGTTGCCGGTACTTAAGGCGGAATTGGGAAAAACTGAATAACATGAAATTACTTTGGAAAATCCTTCAAACGAAGATGTTCCGATTTAAGTGAAAATCTCTAATCCTTCTAATTATGAAGTGTATCCCGAAAATATTGTAATTCCGGCTTATGATTAATGTTAAGTGAATATTATTTATAGACCAAATATGTTAGATAAGCCATAGACTTGTGAAATTACTTTCAATACAGCTACTATTGGGAAATGGGTTTATTCTTTACATGGATAAGGACTTCCTCCTACTAATTTTGAATGTACTAATATTATTTCTGGTTTAAATAAAGATTATTCCAGTTTCTTGAATTTTAAAAATCCATTTAAAGATACTATATAAGTAATTTATTAATAATAAAAAAAATATTTATAAATATAAATAAATATTATATTAGGTAAGAATATTTTTAGATACAAGAGACAAAAAAGTGCTAGAAGTGTTAAAATTAGTAAAAAAAGGTAAAGAAGCATATATAACTATACCTTCATAAACTATATATTAAATCCCGTTCACTTTCCAGCCTAAAGAAATTCGATGTTATGAATGCGATGTGGTAGTTTCGATGAACGAAAAAATTAAATGGCGATTTCCCATTCGAGCAGTAACAGAATCTTTCAGTACTGGAATTTTAGAGACTTTCAAAACAAAAGCACGAGTGTAAATAAATTAAGAATTCTCAGTTCATCTGCCCGGTTTGAATAATTTATAGGATAATAATGAAACTTTCAAATACGAATTATAGAATATACCTGAAGAAATGAAAAAAATAATAGATAAATCTTTAAGGATAACAATGACTAAAGATACACTCTAATCTTTAGATGAGTATTTGTAATTTTCCGTAGCCTTCAAACCAATGAAACCTTTTAAATGTTTAGTCGATTTTATTATTAAAAGATTGTCTGGAGGCTTTTGGAAGTTTAAAATACATCTCGAAGCCAGTCCTCCAAACGAAGACGATGTAATAATATTAAGTGCAGTAGTAGGAAAATTAGATTAAGCATCATTTAAACTTACAAATAGGTTTAAAACTTTTGCCACTTTTAAAGCTTTCTTTACTGAAGATTCTGATTTTGAATTCACTGTTTCACCTATGAGTGGTCTTTTGGAACCTTATGGGAAAGGAGGAACTCATTTTTTGATTAAATTTAGTCCTTTGGAATATGGAAAAGTTAGATAAGGTAAACTAATTATTGAAACTGATGAGATGTATTGGTAAATTTATTTATTTTTGAAAAAAAAAAAAAAAAAAATTAAAAATATATTATTTTAGGTCATACATACTTAAAGGAGTTTTACCGACATATAAACCACCTATTATTTCAGAAAGCAATATTAATTTTGTTAATAGAAATTATATAGAAGTCAAAAGTTAAAAAGATAGAGAAAAAAAAAACTTCTTAGCTAATAATATTAAATAGAGTAATAATATATTATAATCTCCTAGTTAAGTTTCTTTGAAAAAATCGTAGACTCCAAGTGTACTTAAAGGGTATTTTAATTATGTTCCGTCACTTGCGGGAGGAGAAGAAAATGTTTCAGTTATTTCATCTAAAACAAAATCTTTAAAAAGAGCTTAGACTGCTAAAATTGTAAATAAGAGGGAATGATATATTTTTTTATTATTTATTTTATATTCTATATATTATATTAAAATTATATATTATTATGTAATTTTATATTTTTTTAAAAAGGTTATTTATTATAAAATTTACAAATTCTTATTTTAAAATATATTTATATTAATAATAATTAAAAAATTTAATCATAAAAGAAAAATATTTCAATTAATTATTTTTTTTTAAAAAAAATATTTTTTATAATAAAAAATAAAATAAAATTTGAAATAAATGCTTTTCATAAACATATATAGAAATTTTACGTATATATTTTTTTTAATTAAATAATAATAATATATAATTTAAATAAATATATATATATATTTATTATTTTATTAAAACAAATTAATATATATATTATTTTATAAAAGCTAAAAAAGTAAAATGATATAGAATAATTAGCTTGCAACAAAACAAATATTAACAATGACAACAGAAAATAATGATAATATTGACTTAATATAAAACAAAAAAATATTTGTTCCAACAAAAGAGGAGTAAATAGTAAATAATAGCGCAAAAAAGCAAAAAATTAATTCATTAAGAGGTAAAGTAAAATGGACTAAAGTTAAATAAAATATATTTCTTCCAACAAAATTTACTGAAAAGTAAAAACTAATTGATATAATAAGTAAAAATATTATTTTAGTGTTGAATTTGCAATATATACTAAAAAGGTTGTTACTTAGAAAGGTTCTTTGAATTCTATAAAAACGGGTAAATTATAAAATAAAAAATTATTAAATAAATAATAAATATTTAATTTATTAATAGATTTTTAATTTTAATTATATATCCATCCTCACAGTAAATTAAAAAAAATATGGGATATTATTACAGGAATTTTAATTTTATATATTCCCACTTTTTATCCTTTGAGAGTTGCTTTTAATATAGATAAGCAACATTATTTACTTTATGATATTATATTAGATATTATTATGTGGATTGATATAGTTATCATATGTATTACAGGTATAATGGATGGTGGAAGTTAAATAAAAGACAAAAAGGTAATTATATAAAGATATTTAAAAGGAGGCTTTATATATGATTTTATTGGAATTGTTCCTTGGTATAAATTTCAATTATAATATTTAACTTATTTCAAGTTATTATTATTTTTAAGAAGATGGAAACGTTATCTTTATTTTATTAATAAAATAACATTTTATTTGATAAAATCAGGTTAAAATCATAAATTTTCAGTGTTATTATATTATTTAATAAAGTAGTTTTTTTATTTTATAATATTTTTTTTATTTTTTAAATTATAATATTTAATATTTGAAAAAATAAAAGAGTTTTTACTTAAATTATTATTTCTATCCATATAATGTCTTGTATATGGATAAATATTGGGCAAAATGAATAATCAAATAAATTATTTATTACTTAAATGTAATTTGAAAGCTCATGGATTTAAAGATTAAATAAAAAAATAATTATGCATTTATCCCCGGAAAATTTGATAAGAACTTTTATATAGAATCATGTCATTATGTAGTTACAACTATATCAACAGTAGGTTATGGAGATATTACAGCATGTACAAGTGAAGAAGTTATATTTACGTTTTTTGTGAATTTTTTGGAATAGGATTGTTCGGATATATTTCTGGAGGACTAGTATAGGCTATTTAGATTTCTTTATTGGCTGGAATGTAGAAAGTTAAAGAACGAGAACGTAAATTTGATTAATGGCTTTTTGATAGGGAAAAAAATAAATATGTTCCAATTTAATCTTAATTATTACATAATATTATGGTTATAAATTCTTTCAATAATTAATATGATTATTGGGATTTTTTTAATAATACTGGTTTTTTTAATAATTTACCGAAAGAATTAAAATAATAACTTTTTATGTGGCTTTTTAAAGAAGATACATTTTTTTTTGGAAACTTTTTTAAAAATATTGTCGATTAAAATCTTATTTTGGATATTTTTAGATATATGCACCCACTTGTGTAAATATAAAAATAATATTTTATTTATATTTTTTTTAAATAAAATGTTAGTTTTTTATCTGGATATTAAATAATAAAGAATAAAAATGAATCTAAAGGATTGTATTTTATAATTAAAGGAAAAGTTTATTTATAAGCATCTAAAGGTGAAGAAACTAATTAAAAAGAAAAAAATTTCAGAAAAATATATAAAAAAAGCTTTTTTGGAGAACACTGTATATTAGAAAAAAAATGTAATTTTTAATTCGTTTCGGGAGGTAAAAAACCTGTTTATGTGCTTTTTATTAGTAAAAATTAATTCACGAATTTATTTTGTATTTAAAAGGAAAATTATCTATGGATAAAGTAGATTGCGTACTATAGATATAAATTTTTTAAATTGGAAAAGTAAAATTTCGTAAAAAAATATGAATTTTATTAAAAATAAATAATAAATAAAAATTACACTAAATAAAATGCATTTGTTAACCAATCGATTTTTTCTGATGTTAATTATATATAATAATAGTAAATTAATGATAATTAATAATATTAATAAACTCATTATAGTGATGTTTTTGCAGATGAATAAATACAATAAGAAAGAAAATAAATTGTATAAGTAAAAAGAAATGATAAAAAATAAAAAGAAAAAAGAAAAAATGTCAATTTTTTTAATAAAGGTAATCCTGTTACTTTAAATAATTAAAATAAATCAAAGTCTTTATAATTTTAATAATTTAATTTTTAAATTACACATAATAATATTACTTAAACTTCTCTTTCCAGAGATAATATTTTAGACGAAAAATAAAAAAAAATTAGTTAAATCGAAAATCGAGAGGAAAATTTAAATAGTAGTTAAAGTAAAAATATTCCATAAAGAAATATTATTTCCCCAAAATACAATTTTTAAAGTTAACATTTATATGAAAATAATTAATCATCTTGTGTATTATCTCCTACGTAAATGATAGAATATGTAAATAAAGATAAAAATTTATATAATAATAATTAAATAATTAAGAATAAATTTTTTTTAAAATAATAAAACTTGTTTTAAAGACACTTAATAAAATTAAATTTATTAAGGTGATGAATAAAATAAAGAATAATAAAATAATATATAATATAATAATTAATATTAAAATAGTGAATAATAAAATAATGAATAATTAAAAGAATTAAAAGAATACATAAGAGAATAAGGAAATAATTAGATAAAATAACAATAATAAAAAAATTAATAAGGAAAATAAATATAAATTTAAGAAATAAATTAATTAGAAAATATTTCATATAAAAAAAATGAATAAGAAGAAAATCTAAATTTTAAATAGGAATTATTTGATAATTGTTTTTCATAAGATTCCTCTACGTTTAGTTTTGAAGAAAAGAGAAAAATAGTTGGCAAAAAGAACTCACTATTCATAAAAAAAGTAATATTATTAAAATAAATGACAAATATTGGCAAAAATAAAGCAATAAAAAATATATTATTTAAAAAAATTTAAAGCTTAGTAAATTAAAATAATAATAATCCTTCTTATGTAGTTTCTAAAAAACATTAAATAAAAAAAAAAATAATGTCAAATTTTAAAATAATGAAATGTATAAATAAATTAATGAAAGTTTACAAAGAAGCCTATGAATTTAAAATGAATAATGATGATTATTAGTGTTATGAAAGTATATATAAAAAAGACATTATGCATAGGAGTTTTAATTAAGATGAAAACAAAGAAAAATAAACTAATTTTTAAGATTCTTCGTTTGATGTTCCTTTGGATAATTTAAAACCGTGTTTCGAAGTTGAAAATATTTACGAAATTCATTCTTACTTTAATAGTTAAATTTAAAATTTGGACTCTAAATTTTAATAAATTGTGGTATTTATTGACTAAAATACGAAATATTGTTAAAATATTATTTAAGATATTATTAAATAACATGGAATTAGAAATAGAAGCAATTAATTAATTTCACTTTCAACAGAAAGTTAGTAATATATTTAATCTTAAAATATTTTATAAAAATATAAATCTGTAACTTAGTAAGATAGAATTTAAGAAGAATTCAATAAAGTCTTTAAAAAGATTCTTAATGAATATTGAAATAAAAAATAAATTACTTATTTATATATATTTTTATCTTTTTTATTAATCCAATAATTATTTGATAAAAATAGTAAAAAATCGAAGATTTTTTATTCATTAGTAGTATTTATATAAAATAAAAAATAATTAAATGTATTTTAAGACATTATAAAATTTAGTTTTTAATTTGATAAAAAAAAAAAAAATATTTTAAATTTTCGTAAATAAAAATATTAATTTAAATAAAAAAATAAATCTATATTTTTAAAATATGTAAAAAGATAAAATAAAGTAAAAAAATAAAGTATATGAAAAAGCATAATAATTAAAAGAAAAATTACAATAAATAAAGTCAGATGATTTTCATGAATAAAATTACAATAATATTTAAAAAATTAAAGCTTCTACTAAAAAAGATATTGAAAATTGGACTTCAAATCTTTAAATTTTAAACGAAATAAATTAAGGAAAATATTAATTATTAATAAAGCCTATAGTTCCAAATATTTTATAGGTAAACCAAGTACAAAATCCTAGAAGAGATAAAGTAAAAATAAATAATTTTTTTTTTTAATATTTTTAATTATGGTATTTATTTTTTAAAAATAGTTATTTTATTTATAATAATAATACAAAGACACATATTTTGACTTAAATTTAATTTAATAACATATAGATGAAGGTGATAATACATTTCCTTTATAATAAAAACATTCAAATAATTCATTTTTGAGGAAATAAAATGAATACTAATATGAATTTATATACCCAAATAAAATGCAAAATAGTTTGTAATCTTTAATTTTGTAATTAATTATAGATAAAGATAAAAAATATGATATAAAAATAAAATAATAATTGGAATATAATAAAATTAAATAATGTCCTAAAATATTAGGTATATAAAATTTGAAAATAGGTAAAAATAAAAATATATATATATATAAATAAATATATAAATATATAAATATATATATAATACAAATATATATTTTTTTTATTATATTTATATCATATATATTTTTTTCTATTTATAATTTATATTTTTTCTATATTTATATTTATAATTATAAATTTATAAAAAGTTATGGAATAATTAAAAACATTAAAAAAAAATATAAATTTTCATATATATATAAATTAAAATAGATGAAAAATCTTATACATAAATTCGAACAATATATAATACCCAAATATTAAAAATGAAATAAAATAAAAGAGAATTAAAGACATTAAATATTTCTTTTTTTGAAGACTAAGAAGGTAAAAGTCAAGTAATTTATTAAAATTTACATAGTGATTTTTTCGAAGAAGAAATATATACATTAGCTATGAATAACTAATTGTTTTTATAAAAATTTCCTGATTTAGTACCTTAAAAAATAATTGAAAAAAGTAATTAACATTTTTTTAAATAAAAAAAAATTGATTTTATTGAAAATTCTTTTCATCCAAATTGCATTTTCCTTTAAGGAATTGACCAAATTGCATTATTGGATAATAGAAATGCCCAAAAAGCAAATATTGTCTATTAATTAGATGATAAATAAACACAATAAAACCATATTTATGGGATTAAACATATATAAGATAATTATTTTATGACTATAAATACTTAATAGGTTAAATTTTTTGATATTAGATGTTGCAATTTTCCTGTTTATTCCTTTTTACATGGATCAGACGAAAACCCTCCATATTTAATGAATATCTTTGAGGAGGCAGTAAAAAGCGAAAAAAAAATAATTTCTTGCTTTTCTCCACATCAGAATGGTGATTCGATATTTTTGGATTGGAAAAATAATGAAACTTGTTAGAACAATTTAGAAAAAAAGGATTTTATTTTAGGCCGAGAATTAAAAAATGAGAGATATTTTTTTAGTGAAAAAACAAGGAAAAAATCGAAAGGTTTTTTAAGCACAAATATTTTATTGAATAAAAAATGCAAAATAAGGGGTATCAATATTTCCTTTATTTCCCCTTAGAAATTTTTTTATGTCCAAAATGATAATTTTGGAGGAGTTTTGGCTTAAGTTTTTGAAAATAAAAATGATGAATTTTAACCTGGTTTATTTAGTGCAAAAATAAATGATGAGAAAATTAAAAAATGGGAAAAAAAGCAAGAAGAATTGTAAGATTTAAAACACGTTTTTTTTTTGTAAGATTTCAAAGTTTTTTAAAATGATTTTATTTTAGATGAAAATTATGAATTTAATATGGAAAAAATTTCAGAAGGAAAATAAAAAAAATAAGTTAATTTTTAAATTCTTTTTAAATATTTATTGGATTCTTATGAAAATAATAATAATGTTTAAGAGCAAAAAAATTCAAAAAATCATTTAAAGCATTATACTGAAGAAGATAGTTAAGATGATTAAAATTAAGATAGAAATAATAATTTAGAGGAATAGTTTTAAATAAGAAAATAAGTCAAATATAATGAAGAGAAATTAATAACTTAAGACATAATTGATGATTTAAAGTAATTTTGGAAATGATACCAATAAATTAAGGCAATTATTTTATTATATTTGTAAATATATTAAAAAATAAAAAAATAATCATTTAATTTAAAAATAATATTTGCTTTTTGTTTTTTTGTTTTTTTTTTAAAAAAATATCAATAAAAACAAGTTCAATTAATTTAAATAAAAAGCAATTTTTTTTTTTAATAATCAATTTTTTTTAGAATAAAACCGATTTGGAACTGAAATATTATTATTAGTTTTTTCAATTTAGATATTAAAATCTTAAAAAAACTCTAAAATAGGGATAATGACATCTTCCTATAATAAAAATTCATTGTGAGTCATTTTTTCCCCTAAATACATTTTTGCATTCCCTTTACACGATTACATTAACTGAATAGAATGTTTAAAATTAATAAGTTTATCATCTTTACCATGAATAAACAGTATATCACAACTAACTTTTTATATAAAATCTATATTTCTAAACCTATCTTAAACTAAAAATTTCCCAAAAGGCCCTATAATATCCCTAACAACATCACCAATACAAGTATAAGGACACATGAGTATTAAACATCCAATAATCCTTTAACTAGCCAAGAAACATGCTGGTCCAGAACCTATGGATCTTCCAAAAACTAAAATATTTTTATTTGGAACGTTCATTATTTTATGGACAAAATCGTAGACTAGTAATGCATCTTATTATATTTTTTCAGAGTTTGCTTCTCCATTATAGAGGCCATAACCTGGATATTCTACTGCAATTATATTTAATTTTAAGTTTTTTCTAAGAAATGATAAAAATTCATAAGAATAACCTAGATCTTCGGCATTTCCGTGAAAATATATTAAAATTTTATTAGTAGGTTCGGAATAAGGCAAATATATACAAGGAAGTGAATTAGATTGATTTTATTTTGGTTTTTCTTAGAAACAAGTTGTGGAAAAGCCCAGTGTTTGATTGATTTTAGGGATAAATATTAAACTTCGAGAATTTTTTGTATATGAACATTTAGGAGCAGGAAATATTATACTATTTAATTACATTTTATATATAAGAAAATATTTTATTTTTATTTTATTTTAAACTTTATATTATTAAATAATATATATAATTAAATATTTATATTATTTTATTATATTTTAAGTATATTATTTTTATTTCATTAATTATTTATTTTTAGTATTTAATATTAATTTATTAAATTTTAATATTGATGTATTTAATAATTTATATAATAATTGAATTTTTATTTTTATATATTTAGCTGTTATTTATTAACCATTATACTTAAAAAAATACACATTTAATAAAATTTTATATTTGACAAAGTAAAAATAAAAAAGTTTATTATATATTAATAAACTTTAAAATAATAAAAGACTAAAAATAAATGATTAAATTTTATTATAAAAATTAATTTATTAGAATTAAATAATATTTAATATATAATTTTATATAATATTTTTTTTATATAAAAAATGCATATAAATAAACTTTTTTATTTTTTTGATAGAGTTTTTTAAAAAACAAACACAGAAAAAATAAATAATATACCATTTTTATTATTTTGAATATTTATAATTGTATATGTGAAAAAAAGTATGATTAATATTATATTTTTGTTTTTAAAATTTATTAAATTAATATTTAATACATGCATTACTTTATTATATAAATTTATATATATTTTATCATAATTAAATATTAGAAATATTATAGTTTAATAATTTCTTCATTAAATATAATTAATATAAAATTTTAATTTATATAAATATATATGTATTATTAATTTAATAATATAAAATAATAAATTTAATATATACATATATATTAATATATATTTACATATTTAAAGAAAATAATCTCTATTTTAATTTTCTTAAAATTAAAATACAAAAAATTTCTATTTAATCAATATAAATATATTTTATATAAATAATATTTAATATTTTAAATATCTTGTATATTATATTTTAAAAATATTGAAAAAGATAATAATTTAAAATATATATAACTGCCTTTTAATTTCAAAGTTTTACAAACATTAGTCTTAATTATTTTTTATTATAATAATTTTTTATTTAAAAAAGAAAAAAAAATGTTAGCATTAGACTAATTAAAAAGCTTAGTTTTAAATAAAGTATAAAAAGATGGATATTTAGATCACATCCGCGCATAATTAAAATTGTAAGTTTATAAAGTAATAAAAATTGCAACAAAATAAAATTAAATAAATAACAAAAATTAAAAAAAATTAAAGATAATAGAAAGTGATGTTTCTGGATTAAAAGAAAAAACTGGATTTTAATGGGAACATCCTTAATTACAAATGTTATAAAATTTAAATTATGGGAGTTTATGTTTAAAATTAATATATGAATTTTTAGAGTTTTTCAAATTAGAATATACATTAGATGTATTCAAAAAAGAAACCGGTATAAAGGAAAAAATACGTAAATCAGATCTCGAATATGAAATAAATTTCAGAAAAACTCCCGATTCAAGTAAGGCTTTGCTTTTAAATTTAGTCAGTGAATATATAGATATTACATAAACAGGTTGCTTACCTTTAAATTCCCCTAAAAGAGATTTAGATATTGATACATTTACTAATGCAACATATAATAATTAATATTAATAAAAAAATACAACTAGTAGTTTTTAAGAAAATAATAATAATAAGAAAAAAAGTAAATAATAAATAGAAGATGAATTAGATAGAATCGAAAGGGAAGAAACTGAAAGGATAAAAAAGTAAGAAGTAGAAGAAGAAGAAGAGAAAAAAAAAGCGAAAGAAAAAAAATTAAAGAAGAAGAAAAAAATAAAAAAATAAATAAAAAAAGACCTGAAACAGCTCCATCTTAAATAGAAGAAAAAAAATACCAGAAACCGCTGTTAATAAAATTAGAGGAGGAAATACCAAATCAATTGCAAATATGTATAATATTCCTTCTACTCCTGCAATTGGATAACCTGATAAATTTTCATAAACCTTAAAAAAAGATCAATATAGTATAAATATTGGAGGAGGAGGTATAGGCGGATCTAGTATTTATTCTGGTATTAATAAAGATCCATATGCATTTAATATTGATGAAGAAATTATACCTTCTAATAAAAATAATAATAATAAATAATCTTAAGATCCATATGCTTTTGATATTGATGAAAAAGTTGTACCTGTTTCGAAAAAAAATAATAATAATATAAATGATAGTAAATAATCTAAAGATACTTATGCTTTCGATATTACTTAAGCTTTCGATACAGGAAAAAATACAAAAAAATTTGCAGGAAGTAGTGGATTTGATAAATTTAATAAAAAAGAAAATGAATATGATTATTATTTAAATGAAGAACTTGATGATTTCTAAGATTCAGATATATATAATAATTATAATAAAACAAAAAAGAAAATAAAAATAATATGTTTACTTCTAGTGAAGATGTTTAAGGAATTTCTTAATCCTAAGGATATGATTAAAGTGTTAATTCTGATGCTATGGACAATTATGATTATTTCGAACCTATAAATAAAAAGAAAAAATGATAAAAATATTAAAAATATAAAAAAATATAAATATAAAAATTTTAATATATCATTATATTTAAATAAACATATAAATATAAATATAAATATAAATATAAATATAAATATAAATATAAATATATATATAAATAAATATATTTTTAATTATATATTTATTATATACATTTATTTATATTTTTTTTTTAAATATAATGATATATTAATATTTTTATATTTATATTTATTTATCTATATATATTTTTATTTATATACATATACAATTATATATTTTTTTTCTTTTTTCATATCTTATTTTTTTAAACAATATTTTTTTTTACAATTAAATTTCATAAATTTTAATATTTAATATGCATTGTGGTAGTAAAAAAAAACAAATATAAAATATAATAGAGTGCAAATAAAATTATTTATATATAGAATAAATTTCAATTTTAGCTATATTCTTATTAAATAAATTAATTTTCTTGTATATCATTAATTTATAAGCCTTCGCTTTTCTTTTTATTATCTTCATTTTATATTTATTCTTTTTATTAATAATTGCCTTATTCTTATTAATATATTTATTGTTATTTTTATTTTTAATCTTACTCTTATTCTTATTATTACTGTAATTCTTGATGTTATTCTTTTTTTTATTCTTTTTCTTATTATTACTCTTACTCTTATTCCTATTTTTATTCTTATCCTTTCTGTTATTCTTACTGTTATACTTATTTTTATTGTTATTATTATTCTTACTCCTACTCTTATTCTTATTCTAAACAAGTTTACAATTTAAAAGCAGATAAATTGTTTTATATATCTAAATAATTTTTTTATTTATTTTAATTATTACTTTCTTATATAAAAATATTTAATGGACTTTCACAAATTTTAATTTTATTTTAATCCCAATCGCTTTATTTATTATCTTAAGCCATATCCCCCCATTCAGTTTTTTTTATTTGGCTATTTTTTTAAGTCCCACTCCAATTTCTTGGACTTGGTTCTATATTTCGAGGACTTCCTTGATTAAATATATTATAATCTTCATTAATTTAATCATTATTATTATTTTATCTAAAAAAAAATATATATATATTAATTATTCAAGAAAAAAAAGTATTACCCATTTAATGTATATAATCCTTTAAATGAATTAGAAATAGTTTAAATACTTTAAATTACATTACTTAAACTAACAGGCCTCTACGAGTAATCTTCAGATATATTAACAAGTTCAGTATTATAAATTCTATTTGCTTCATTAAAAAAATCATTTTTGAATTTAATCCATGATTCGCATTTTTCCAAGAAAGAATTAGTTTCGGGATTTTGGAAAGCTGTTTTTTAAATAAAATTTCCAATAATTACCAAATGACCTATATTAGCTTTTCTTTAGGTTGTTTTTGTAATTTCAATGTTTATGTTTTGGGAAGCTTTTAAAAGAAAATTAAATATTTTTTCATTTTTTAAAAACTCGTGTTTCTAGTTTTAGATAGCTAAACAAATAGTTTTTTAAACTTGAGTATGTAAAATATTATTCCATTCAAATTTGATATAAAAATCATATAGAATTTCAAAAAAATTAAAAATTTCATCTTAATAAGGGTAATTAGTTTAAATTGCATTTATTATAAAATAGAATAATTCTGTAATTTTTAATCTTTTGTTACCAAAACATTTAATTTGTTAGTTAAAAGTTGTATTTTAGTAATTATTTTAAAAGCAATCATAATTTTGTAAAAATAGTGACATTTTATTTACACTCTAATAACATAAAATTAATGCATTTTAAAAATTGACATCATGATCTTTAAATTAATTATCATCACTAGCATAATGTCTTCTGGCCTTATTTTTAAACAAATTTAAATATATAATAATTATATATAAATATATTTATATATATATAAATATATATATAGATATATAATATTAAATATTTTTATTATATATTATTAAAAAATATTTTTTTTTTAATTAATTTTATATTTATATTTATATTTTTTTTTTATTTTTTAATATTAAAAAAATTTAAATACATCAATATCAAAAAAAATTTGCAAAATATTACTCAAAAACATACTAGAATTAACAACATTTCTAAAATTTAAAACACTATTTAATACTTTATTTATATTTTTATCTTAAATAATACTTTCTATTATTTATTTTCCATCTTTTATTAAATGATATTAATTACAAACTATATTTAATGCCTAAACGGTATTAAATTAAACTTCCTCATTAACATTTTCTTAACAAACTATATCTAAAAGTTTATTAATAATCTCAATTTTAATTTAAGTACAGTTCGAATTTTCCACAAATCCACTCAAAGCCTTTGCTAAAATTTCCGAAGCAGAAATAGAGTGCATTTATTCACATAAATTATACAATATATTTTAATTTGAATATAATTATGAATAAATTTCACTCTTAGCTTAATTCGCAAGCATAAAAAATATCTTTTTGACATAACCACATAGTGTAATATTTACTTATTCTTAATTATTATCAAAAAAAGACATTAGAAATAAGAATAAATAGCTTTTTTATTTTTAAATTTTAGAATATTTTAATTCATAAAATTTCTTTTTTATTTCTTTCTAAGCTTTTTAAATTTCTATATTTGATAAAATTGTGTTCATTATTTCTTCAGCTTATTATTCTATTTTATCCTTGTCTATATTTTCTTCTTTATTTATTTATTATAATTCAGTTTTTTCATCTTTATCTTCTACTTCTATTTTATCTTAATTATTTAATTTTTCTATTTATTCTTTTTATTCATCTTTATTTCCTTCTATTTCTATTTCTATTTCTTGGTTCTATTAATAATTTCTTCTAAAAAATTAGTCTATAACTGTTTCTATATTACAACTTAGTAATTCACATGATATAAATGGATATTAAAATTTCCTTTTTTGATTATCGATTTCGATTGGTTCTTCAGTTACATATTTGACTAATTAATCAAAATTTTTATATGTAAGCCTATTATTTGTAAATATTTTTTTTATATATGTCAGGTATATGCATTTTTTTTATTTTTTACCTATTAATTAAGTTTTGATTACATTAAAGGAGTTAATTTACTGTTTAATCTTATTCTAAAATCTCTTCTAATGTTGTTTTTGGATCTTTAACTAGAATATCAAATTCAGTATCTTCATTAGTTATTTGTATGTTGGAGAAATTCCTTTGTTTTATTTTATTTTTTTTAAAAACAAAAAAAAAAATAATTTAATTATTTATATTTTATTCCAAATTTAATTTACATTTTTAT
>NW_004087771.1:0-5306 GCF_000220395.1 Ichthyophthirius multifiliis | reverse complement strand
ATATATATATATAAATATATATATATATATATATATATCTATATCTATATCTATATATATTTATAGTATTTTAACATATTTTTTTTTAATTACGTAAAATATCTTATGTTTCTTTACTGTATTATGGGAATTTATTAAAACTTAAAATAATAAGGTTTGCCACAATACATATATTTATAAATATTTAAAAGAAATTATTATTTACAATTTTACTAATTATTGGTAATATTTTTGTTAAGCATAATTAACTTATATATCTTTATTAATAACTATATTATACATCATTATTATTTTTCATATATTATTTATATGCAAAAAGCTTTTATTTTAATTTAATATAATTTTTAATAAAAATAAATAAATAAAAAACGTTATTTTAAAGATTTAAAGGAATAATACTTAATTGTTTTTTCTAGAAACAAAACTTTAATTTGATTTATTTAAATTTTTTACAGTACTAGCAAATGATAATCCTTTTTTATAATTTGGAGAAGACATATAAAATTAATTTTTAATACGATTTTATTAATAATTATTAAATAAATTATTATTTTCATAATATTCAGATGTTAATATATTTTAACTAATTAAAAAATATATAAATATATATATATATATATATATATATATAAATATTTATATTCATATATATTTAATAAATTATTAATATTTATATTTTAAATGTGTTTTTATATACATATAATTAAGAATTATAAAATTATATACTTTAAATTTTGTAAAGAATTTTTGGAATGTTTACTGTTAGATTTTTATTATATCTAATCTATATTTATTTAAGATGTTCTTTTATTATATTTTATATTTTGTTTATTTATTAAATCTTAATTTTTTTATTATTCTTTAAAATAAGATTTTTTTATTTCATCATTTTTAGAAAGTAAAACTTTTGATTTATGAATTTTTTTAGTAAATATTTTATAAACGAAGAATTTGTTTTGCTCTTTCCTAACTACTTTTTTATTAATCTTATGTTATTTGCATTTAAAAAATTTCCATTTATGTTTATTGAAAAATTTTGTAGAATATTGCTATTACTAAATTGTTCAAAAATATAGAACATATTAATATATAGGTAAAAAAAAATATAGGAACAAAATAAATATTATCAGTATCCATAAAAATATGCATAATTTTAGTATAACCTTCTACAAAAAATACTTAAAATAAAGTTAAATAAGCATCTGGCAAACTATTAAAATTCGTAATCCCATAATTAAATTATTAGCTAGATGTAGCCTAATCTAAATATTTATCAAATATAAAATTTTTATCAGAAATTTTCACAAAATTATAATTGCTTCCACAAAATTAATTATTTTAACATTAATCATCATTAACACATACTTTACTATAATTAGCTATAATTATAATTTTTTTTAAAAAAAATTAATATATAATAAAATAAAATTATTACTAATATTCCAATATCCATCAACAGGTAAACTTGTTTTTCTACATCTAAAATAAATATATATATATATTAAAAATATATATATTTATAAATATTATATATATATTTATATTATATATAAACATATATAATATTTTATTTATATATTTATACTTATATTTGTATTTCTATATATATATATTTAATTTTTTTTATATACCTATAATCTAAATTTCCAGCCCACATATTTATTCCAATAATGCCAAAAAGTGAAGTAAATAAGGTAATAAAAATTATAATTTTTATTATATATGTAGCCGAAAAAGTATAAAGTTTTAGAATTTAATGTGAATATGATAATAATTTAAATTATTTTGTAAATTCAAAAATATAAAAAATTCTAAAAACAAATAAGAAAACACAATCTATATTTATTAAAGTAATCATAATAAAAATTATAATTATTAATAAATTATTAATATTTCTTAAATAACTGTTTTTATTTTAGTAAATTCCTTTTGAAATAATTTTTAAAATAGCTTCTATTGAAAAATAAGATATATAATAATATTTTAAAATATCAAAATATATATTTTAGGGTTTATCTTTATCTTTTTCTATAAAATTATATATTCCCATAAATATTGACATTTATATTATTGTTAAAAGTGTTATGAATTTGTACAATCTCCATTCGGTTATCCATACAGATAATCTTCTAATTAAATGCTCTTTTTTAAATATTTAACAGCTTTCTTTGCAATAGGTAAATGTTTTCCCGTGAAAATTAAAATTAACGAATTTATTTTAGATGCTGTTTTCAAAGTCTTCTTGTTTTGAAAATAATGTGCTTTTAAATTAGGATAAAAACGTTTAGTTTTTTTCTATATTGTTTATTTCATCTTTTTATTCTTCAATATTGTTTAGATTTTGCTATTCATATAATTCTTTTGGTTTAACATCAAATCTGGAATTTTCTTCAGTTTATTTGTCAAAATTTCTATTATAAATGTCTAAATTTTAATTAATTTTTGATTTTGATGAAAGAAATATGATTTTTTTAAAAAAATTAACCATCTTTTTTTTAAAAATATATAAAAATTTTATAATAATTTTAAGTATGGGTTTAAAATAAAATATTTTATATGCTGGTTAAATTACTTTTTAAGAAAAAAAATAAATGAAAAAAATAATAAATATTAAGTTGAAAATCTAATATAATAGGAATATTTATAATATAATTATAAAAATATATTAAAAGAAAATAAAAATATTGTTTAATTTAAATAAAAAAGCATTATTAAATATTTTTTATTATAATTATTTTAAAAAGATATATATATATATATATATATATATATATTTATTTTTATCAGAAAAATTCCAATTTTTTTATTTATTATTATATTTTTCTTTTTTTCTTTTTATATATATATAGATATTTTTTTACTTTAAATTTAGAAAAACTATATATCTTATAAATAAATTAATATTTTAATAATTTATTATAAAATAATATGAAAATTTGAAATAATTATATTAATTTTTTTATTTTTCATTAATAAAATTATTTAAATTTTTCTTAAAACATTTTTTATGCTAATTCACTAATTTTTTATATTTTTAATTTGAAAATTAGTATTATTCTTATTCTTATATATTTTATTTAAATATTCTAAAAAATCTAAAACTCGTAAATGCTTCAATTTCACAACACTATGTATTTTATACAAAATTCTCATAAATTTCTTTTGAATTCAAGTTTTTATCAATTATTTAAATAGGAGTCACATATTCTTCTATTACTTATTAAATTTTCATTTTTTTTTATTTTTTTTTATATAAATATTTTTTTTATTAATTTTTATAAAAAATATTCATTACAAAAATAAATATCAAACATAATAAAGAAAATAAATATATATAAAAAAATGAAAATTTAAAATTTCTAATAAATAAAACTTTCATATATTTTTTGACCTAATTCAAACTAGAAAAACATAAATATACAAAGCATAATATCAAAATTTATTTAAAAAATGAAATATATCAAAATTAACAAAATAAAAGTAAAATAAAAATTAATTTATTTAAAATTATTTAAACATTTAGTAATATATATGTATGAGCCATAAATAAAAAAAACTTTAAAACTAAAATAAATGACAGAAATATTATGTTATTGATAGAAATTTATTAGAAAATATTTAAAAAAAACATTAAGAGAATTTAAAAATAATGCCTATTATAATTTATTGATATTTAATAATTAAACAATATATTTTAATATCAAAAAATATAGTAAATCAAATAAAAAGAAATTATTTGAATATAGAAAAAATATATAAATTTATATATAATATAATAAATTATAAGATTTTTTTTTTTAAAAAATAAACTTTTATTCTGTTTTTATATCTTTTATTTTACAAATGGTTAATAATTTAAAATTATCAATAATTTTGATTCTAATATCTATTTTTGTACATTTATTTATTCAAATTAAATATGTTTTTTTTCATATTTTAATAATCAAAAAAAGTAAAATTGTATTTATTGTAGCATATAACTTCCAGCAGAAAGTTAAGTAGTTATTTAGTTTATGAGTTTATTTTATTTATATTAAATAAAAATGATTTAAGTAAAGTTTTATTTATTTTTAAATTATTTATTAATGAAAAATATTAATTAAAGATTTTAGGTATATTTTAAATATTTATAATATAATAGAGTTTTTTAATTTTTTATATATTTTTTAAATATGTATATACAGAGATGTTAATTAAATTGATATTAATATTAAATATAATATGGTATTATATTTATTCTAATAATGTATATAAAAAATTCTTATAATAAAAATATGTTTATATATATTTGTAAAAATTCTTAAAATTATATAAATAATTTTAATTAAAAAAAGTTTTAAAAATATATTTTTATTTAAAAAAATAAATAATTAATATAATATATACGGAATAAAGGTTTATTTGATTTCTTTAAAAAATTAAAAATTTAAATTGAAAATGATAAAAATTATATTCTGTTAAATTTACATGAATAATAAATATTAAAAATTAAATATAATTTGATATAAGAAAGTAGTTAATTTGGATATAAGAAACAATAAAATTAAAATATATAAATAAAAAAATAGATTAATTTTAAGATATTTTTAAAATTATATTTAAGTAAAATATAATTTATTAAAAAATAATATAATTGTATTAAAAAAAAAATCAAAAGAAAATTATTAAAATTTATATTTGTTTTATAAAGTATTTAAAATAAAATAAAAATAAATATAATAATTAATAAATAATTATATATATATATATATATTTATAAATAAATTTATATATATATATTTATATTGAATTTTAAATATATCTATATATATTTATATGATAATTTTTTTTATTATGATGTTTTTTTTTAATTTATTTTATTATGTAATTAAATAAAAATTTATACTGCTTAGAAATAAAAAATTAAATATTATGTAATACATAATTAGTTTTTAAATAATTATTTTTAAAATTTAATAATTTTTTCTTTTAAAATTTTTTTCTGTCCTAATATTATTAATATTAAGAATTATCATAATTTAAAATTAATTTAAATAATTTTAATCCCATAATATTAATTAAAAAAATATTTTCTTATATTATTTTGAGATATAAAATTATACAATATATTTTTATTTAATTAATATATTGTTATTTTTTTTAAAAAAAAAAACGATTTAATATTTTTAATTTTTTATTTATTTTTGTCCTTCTTTTTATTTTTTATTTTTCTTCTTTTATTAAATATTTTATATTTAAATATTATACAAAAAAATTAAATAAACAAAATAACTAATTTATGTATTAATTTTTATAATTTTTTTTTT
>NW_004086363.1:0-9065 GCF_000220395.1 Ichthyophthirius multifiliis | reverse complement strand
CATATACATATACATAAATTTTATTTTTTCATTTACTTTCTTTTTTTATAATGTAATAATAATTTATATTTTCATGTTTAATTTTAGTATATTGTAAATATTTATAATTTAAAATTTAATATTTATAAAATCTTTAAATTTCTTATGAATTAAATTTATATATTTTTTTTTATATTATTTTTTATTCATTTACATAACTAAAATTTATTATATATATAATAAATTATTAATAATATAACATAATTTATAATTTTTTTTAAAAAAATTATAATATATTTTAATCTAATAATTTAATTCGCAAAGTCTAATTGGTAAATTATACTTATATTGTCTGCTTTTTTCATTATACGATTTAAAATATATATAATATTTATTATATTAATTTATGATATATAGTTTTACAATAATTAATGAAATATAAATATATTTATAATTAATTTTAAATAGTATAAATATTAAATTTTAAATTTATATATTTTTGATACATAATATAACAATATGAATATATATATTCTTTTATATGATTTATATCTAAAATTTATTTTTTTATATTTAAAATATATAATATATTTATTATTAATTTAATATAATTTTAATATATATTTATTTGTAAAATATTTAAATACAAAATATTTAAATATTAATTTTAAAAAATATTTTTAATATTTTCAAAAATTATTATGAATAAATATATATATATATATATATATTTTATTTATATTTTATATTTGTTAATAATATAATATATATAAATTAAAAAATAATAAACCCATAAAAAATTAAATTTATATATATAAATTAAATAATTTATGAAATTTAATATAAGTAATGTAAAGCTAATGAGTTACTTCGCCAAATCAAATTGCTAACCAAACTTATAGCGCTCGCATTAATATTTTTATATATAATTTAGATAATTTTAAAATTATTTATTAATTTATAATATTAAGTTTAAAAAAATTATAAACGATTAAAATAAATTAATAATAAATCTTACAAAAAAAAATTAAATGTTATTTTCTTTAAAATAAATATAAAATATATTAAATCAATATATATATTTATATTATTTTTTAGATGTTTATTTATAATATTTTTTTTTTTTTTAATAGATTAATATTTAAATTTAAAAATTAAAAGTTTAAAATATATAATGCTAAAAAATAAAAAAATAACTAATTTATAAATTAAATATTATATTTAAAAATAAATATATATAATGTGATAATTATAATTATAATTATATAAATCAAAATATAAAGATACAATATATATAATTTAAAAAATTTAAATTCCTTATTTTATAGCTAATAGGTTACTTTAAATAATCTAACTACTAAATTATAATGATAACAATTGAATATTATTTTTTATTTTAATAATAAAAATTTAAAATATAAAAATATAATATAAATTATATTAAAAAAAAAAAAAAAAAAATTAAAATATTAATTATATTATAATTTCATATAATTATAAAAAAAATATTTAATTTTATTAATAAAAAAAAATACATTAAAAATAAATGTATAATATAAATATTTAAAAATTTATATATGAGTATATAAGTATATAAATATATATATATATCTATATTTATTTATATATATATATATATATATATGTATTATTGAATATTTATTTTTGTAAATAATAAAATAATATATAAATTAAAAAATAATAAACCCATAAAAAATAAAATTTATTTTATATACTTTATATAATTTATGAATTTTATTATAATTAATGTAAAGCTAATGAGTTACTTCGCCATATCAAATTGCTAACCAAACTCATAGCGCTCGCATTAACAATTTTTTTAATATGAATTCAAAATATGAATAATATTATATTAATTTATTATATTAATTGTTTTTTTAAAAAAAAATAATGATAAATATATATATTAATAATAATAATTTCAAGATATATAAAAAAATATTGAATTTTTATAATATTTAATTTATGATTTAAAATTTAACAATATACATTTACATATTAATATTTATAAATTATTTATATTTAATTTTTTATTCTTTTAAATGTGAATATATTATAATTTATTTATCATTATTTTAATATTATTATTTATTTTATTAATTTATACAATAATATATACAAATACTTTAGTATTTTTTTATAATTATAATATTGATATTTTCTAAAATTATTATTTATATTTATTAATAATTTTTTTTTATATAATGAATATTTATTTTTGTTAATAATAAAATAATATATAAATTAAAAAATAATAAACCCATAAAAAATAAAATTTATTTTATATACTTTATATAATTTATAAATTTTATTATAATTAATGTAAAGCTAATGAGTTACTTCGCCATATCAAATTGCTAACCAAACTCATAGCGCTCGCATTAATAATTTTTTTATTTAATTTAGATATATTAAAATTATTTATTAATTTATTATATTATGTTCAAAAAAAATAATAATTTAAAGAAATAAACAATAAATTCTATGTATAAAAAATTAATATTTTTTTTCAATAAAAAATTTATAATATAATTTAATCTTTTTAATCATTATTTTTTTTATATACATTTATTTTAATCAAAATTTTTTATATTTTTATGTTAATATAAAATTATTATTTATTATTTTAAAATTTAAAGTTTGAAAATATATAATACAATAATAAAAATTTTAAATAATGTTTATTATTATATAAGTTATAAAATTAAAATTTAAAAAATAAATATATCTAAAATATTATATTTAAAAGAAATATATACAATATGATATATATAAGCTTAATTTACCCGAAAAAATAAAAATTTGATTATACTTTGTTAACAATTTTAAAAAATTAATAATTATTAATGTAAAAATAATGGATAACTTTGTTTATCTAATTGCTAATAAATATTCATAGAATTTTAAATTTATATATATTTTTTTTTTTTTAAATATAACTAATAAAAAATTATTAAAAAAAATAATTAAAAAATTTTAATAATTAATTTGATAAGATAATTAAAGAGAAATATAAAAAATAAATATTTTTATATAACATATAAAATAAAAGATATATATAAAAAAAATATTTATTAATATATATATATAATATTTAATTATAAATATTATTTTAAAATATATTAATTATATTTATTATAACTTTTTATTTTTTTTATTTTAAAATTTTTAATGAATTCTTTTTTTAAAAAACATTTTTTCTTTAATAAATTTCTATAGTTTTATATAATATTTATATTTATATTAATATTATATGCAATATTTTTTATATATAAAAATAAATTTAAAGTGTCATTATATATTAATTCTTTAATTTTATAAGAAATACTCCAATTATTTTTCATTCTAATCCTCAATTTTATAATCATTATGATTATTTATTAAATAACTATATTAATAAGATTTTCTATTTCTTTATATTATTTTGAAGAATATTTAATTTAATTTATTAATTGTACAAATCTAAGTATTTATTTTTTAAGATATTGATATCATTATTTAAATTTAAATAATATTCAAGAAATTAATATTTTATTATTTTATTAAATAATTGTATTATAAGATTTATTAAAATTTTTTGTTTAAATTTAAACTATTTTACTATTAAAAATTTTCTATTTAATTTTAAAGATTTTAATTTAATGATAATTACTCTTTTAATTGTTATTCTAAATTTTATATTTAAGTATGTTATTTTATTTTAAATATATTTTTAAGTCATTTAATATATTATTTTAATTATTTTCATATATATTTAAATATCCACTATATTTTTCTAATTTATTTTCTTTTAAATTCTTTTTTAAATTTAAATAAAATAAAATAAAAAATTAACATTAGTAGTATATTTTTTTTATAGTTTTATAATATATTAATTACTAAAAAAATCTTCTTCGGAGTTTTAGTTTGTTTTTTAAACAAAAAATGATTATTTTTAACTATTTTATTGAAAAATATAATCGTCTTCATTTTATTATTCTTCAATTGATTTCAAAATGTTTATTTTTTCTTAATTAATTTTTTGAGAGTTATATTAATTTTCATTTATTTTATTAAATATATTTAATAGTTCCTATTTTTTTATTTTTTTAATAAAAACTAATTTTTTTCTTGTTATATACTATTTAAAAATTTTATATAAAATTTAAAAGTTTATCATTATCTTTTATTAATTATTTATTTTTAAGTTTTAATATTTCTTATATTTAATTTTATTCAGAAAAAAAATTGTCTTTTTAAATAATAATTTTTATAATTCTAAATTATTTGTTTATAATTAATTTAATTTTAAAATGACTTCGTTATAATATTGTTCTTTGACTATATTTTCGTCAGTTTTATTATATTAATTCTAGTTTATTTCTTAAGTTATTTATAGTTCTTATTATATTTAATTATATTATTATTCTGATTCTTGCTAGTTTAGTAATTTTTATTCGTCTTTTACTTATTATATTTATTATTCGATTTATTTTTATTCTAAATAATTTATCCTTTAAAAACATTGTTAAAATATACTGTTAAAAGCGTCGATTACTTCTAATAACTTTCTTATTTTTTCATCTTGTTTATTTTAATTGTTTATATATCTTTGTAACAAAATAAAAAAGAAATATTATATTGATTTTATTTAGTTTACTGGAATTTTAGAACTTGTAATTTTTAGTTAATTATTTTTATATTTTTAAATATTTGAATTATATCGAATTATTATGAAGTTATTTCATTCTCCAATGTTTATTCATTTATTTATAGTTAATTATATTAAAATAAATTTGTTTATGAATTTAATTAATTATTTATAATGTTAAATATACTGGAATTTAATTATTTATAAATTTAAGTTGGGCATTATATATTAATATCTTGTTATAGTAAAAAATTATCTTTTATTTTAAGAAATATTTTGTTAATTTGATAACATTTTTTTATTTATTTTATTTTTTTTAAAAAAATGAGCTTATTAAAAGCATTATTATAAATTTTAATAATTTTTATTATATTGTAAATATTAATTAATTATATAAATATAAAATTATAATTATATTTATTAATTCAGTAATGTATAAATTTTTTTAGTTTTAAAAAAAATATAATTAATTTTGATTTATTATATATAAAAAAAAAAAAATTAATTCTTATTTAAATTTTATAAATAAAAGAAAAATATAAAATTTAATATTTAATATTTAATTTATATATATATTTAATATTTATTATATATATATTTAATATTTATTTTATTTTTATATTTAATTATATAGATATGATTTTAAAATTTGTTTTTTATCATAGATAATATTTAAATTACATTATATATTAAATATAATTTTTTTAAATAAAAACATTTGTTTTTAAAATGTTATATTTTTTCTAATGTCTATATATAATTTTTTAATTTTATTTTAAAATAAAATAAAATATTTTGAATTAATAAATTAAAATTTACAAAAATATTTCATTATTTATTAATTTTTTTTTCATCAATATAATTCAATGGATTGTAATTTTTTTTTGTCAATTCTAAATAACCTCTATTTTTTTAGTTCGCTTATAATTTTTAAATTTTTGTAACACTAAATTATTTTTGAACTATTTTATTGTTGGTTTAATTATTAAACTCAGTTAATAATCTATTATTAAAACTATTTTAATATTCACTGTTTTAAACTTCTTCAGTTTTTAATTTACTAATTTAACTTTTTAAATTATAAATTTTTGTTTCCGAGTTAATATTTTCATAATTCATTTATTTTTTAGTCAATAAAGGTGTGCTACTCATATTATTTTATTTATAAGAAGCATCAAAATAAAATTATTTAAAAATAAACGGAAATTCCTTCTAATATTTGTTTTATAGACAGTCTATAATTTTTTTTTTAAATTACTTTTCTCCCTTTATAAATTCTTCTTCATCAAAATTGAAACCCAGTATATTAGGCTTTAAAGGAGGTTATATTTTTTTCTATATTATACTATTAATATTAATATTTTTAAACCAATTATGATTTAAAATTTCTTTTATTCCATCAATTGTTCCTATACGACCAAAAGGGTGCTTAGATAATAATTTTTATAATAAATCTTTCAAATCGGAAGATATTTAAATATTAGAAGGAAATTCTAATTCTTCATTTAATATTCTTTAATATATTTCATTTGTATTATGACTATAATATGGAGGTAAACCTGTTACCTTAAAATATTATATAAAAATAAAGAATAAACATATATTCTTTGTTTATATTTTATTATTTATTAAAACATTTATATTTCAATAAAAAAAAAAAAAATAAGAAATTAAAAATTATAAATAAAAATAAAAATAAAAAAAAAAAATTCTACATATATATAAAATTAATAAAATCATATAAATAAATAAATTTATTTAAATATATAAAAAATAAAAATTATATATATAAATTTTATTTAATATTAATATATATATATAATTATTTATATTAATATATATATAATATAAAAATTTAATTTATTTTTATATTTTTTTACAAGTTCATATAATAAAGCACCTAAACAATAATAATCTACTGGATATGAATGTCCTACTTTCAAAAGCATTTCAGGAGCCATATATTCTGGTGATCCACAAAAACTATAAGCAAATTAATTTTTGTCCATATTAGGCTTAGATAAACCAAAATCACCTTTATATTTTTATAATTTTATAAATAAATATTTATAAAATATAAAAATATTTTAAATAAATATTTATTTTGTATTTTTTATAATGTATTATTTTTATATATAAATTATTTTTTTCCTTAAATAATTTTAATATTCTCTATATAAATATTTATTTATAATTTAATAAAAGATAAAATAGATATAAAGATATTAAATTTTTTTTATTTCAATTTATTAAATAAAATTGATAAATTAAATTAAAAAATAATAAAATAAAATAAATTGATTATAATTGTAATACATTAAAAATAAAATAAAATATATATATATTTATATATATATTTATATATATATATAAATATATATATCTATTAATTTATATATATATATTATAAATTTACCTATGCATATATGCCCTTCGATATCAAGTAATATATTTTCAGGTTTTATATCTCTATATATAATATTCCTTTAAAGATATAAAAAAAATATATTTATTTTAAATAATTTTTATTTATAATTTTATATTATCTTATATTTTTATTATAATATCCTTTTTAAAAAAAAAATAATATCCTTAAAAAACTTGTTTTTTATTTTTATAATTTTGATTTAAATTATATTTAAAAAATAATAATAATCTTTATTAAAATATGTATATTTATTTTATATATATATATATATATATATATATATATTTAAATATATTTATTTTTACTTTTAATGCAAAAACTATATTCCTTAACAAATTTCTACAAAATAAAATTTTGCCATATATTCATTCATTCTTTTAATTTTTCTTAAATGATAAAATAACTCTCCACCTGGGCAATACTCCATAATAAAGCCTAAAAAATGTTTATTTTCGAAACAAAATTCCACTTTTAATAAAAAAGGTAAACCTAGTATATTTATCATTATATTTCTTTCGTTTTAAACCACTATTTCTTTCTTATTTTCGATTATAAAACCCTTTTCAATTAATTTCAAAGCATACATTTATCCATTATCTTTTTTTTAAACTAAATATACGCGCGAAAAACCGCCTTGTCCTATGCATTTTATAATTTAAAAATCACATAAACCGATCTATTTGTTTACTTTTTGGCTGTAAAAGGGCATAATATTAATACATTTTTTATTGAATACGTTTATAGTTCTTTCCATTTAAGTAAGATAGTAAGAAACTGCATTGTTTTAGGTAGAAGAGGTAAAAATAACGATATTAGAGAGTATTTCATGCACATTTTAGGGACTTTTTAGTACATTTGTTTCATAATAAAATAGCCTTCTAATCAAATAATGTGTAAGCCATTAAACTGTACGGTCTTTGGATTCTAATTCAAAGTGAATTAGTTAATTTTTATATAATAAATTGACTTAAAGATATTATTTTTTGTCAATATTTTCATTTGGTTTAATTTTCTTTTTATAATTTTCATTTATTTCCATTTGCTTTTAATCTTCATCTGAGTTCTCATCTTTTTCTTATAAAATTTAATACAAAAGTGTATTTTTTTATATAAGTTAAGTATTTTCTTGATTTTTTTATGTGTTTTCTGGTTTTTTTTAGATTAAAATTATAAAAATAATGAATTTTCTTCATTTGACTCTGATAATTATTTATCGAAAGTTTTTTAGGAAATATATTTTTAAGCCTATTCTTAAATTTTAGTATTTTTAGGACTTATAATGGTTTTTTAACTTATTTAATGCAAAATTTTTTTTATTAATTTAAAAAATGAGGCATTAAATCATTGAGTGTATGTATTTTTTCGGATTTTTCATTAATTTTAATATATTAATTGCTTTAAGATTAATTAGAGATTTTTTAGTTATTTTTTTTTAAGAAGGGGCTTATTAGATAGTTTTTGTGGAAAAAAAATTCTATTTAATATTATTAGGATTTGGTTTAGTTTAATAAGGTATACATAAATTAGATAATTGAAAATTCTTGTTTTGACTAGTCTATTTTTTTAATTAGATGAAGTTTAATTAGTTTTCGGATAGTTATTTTTTTTTATTAAACATATTAATGTATTTTTTTAATGAAATATATAGATTTTTTTGTTTTTTGGTTTTATTTTTTTTTTTGGGGGTTTTTTTTTTTTTTTATAATATTTTTTATTTGTTTATTAATAGTTCTTTATTTGTTTTTATTAGTTTGTTTTTTGTTTATTATTATTATTTTTTTTAAAAAAAAATATAATAATTAAATTTGATTTGATTATTATATTTCTTTATTCAAATTTTAATTATATATATATATATATATATTTATATATATATATATATATATATATATATATATCTATATTTATATAATTTATATATATAAATATGTATTTATTTATATGTATTATATTATAAAAATTTGGTTTAATATTATAATATATTATAAAAAAAATATATTTTTTTTT
>NW_004086364.1:0-37583 GCF_000220395.1 Ichthyophthirius multifiliis | reverse complement strand
TTTAAATATATATATAAAAGAATATATATATAAAAATAAATATATTTTTTTTCTTAAAATTAATAAATAATTTTATTTAATTAAGGTTTATTCAAATTTTTAATTCAACTTATAGTTAAATCATCATATATTATACTATATTATAATATAGATCCATTTTACTTATTTTTTTTTTAATTTATTAACTTATTCTATCTTTTGGTAAATTATACATATTTTCTTCAAAATCTCCTATTTTTAAATTTTCTCCTTCAAAAATTTTAAAAAAGGCCCACATTACAAGTTATTTTTTTTCATTATAAATATTTATAACTCCATATATTTTATTTAAATCATCCCTGTAATTTTTTACAAATTAGTCTACATCAATTTTTATTCTAAAAATATTATCGAATCTACAAATTTTTTTATATGAAGATTAGATTTCTCCTTAATAAGCACAAATATTTCCATAATCATCTATCAAAGCATTATCTTCATTATAAATTTCTAATTTAACAAAAAGTTTTTAATTTTTACTTAATTTCTAAACACAATCTACTTTTATTATAAATTTATTATATTTCCAACTTTTTTATTTATATTTTAATTCTTGTATTTCTTCATCAATCTCTTAGAATTTCTCTACATTAACTATAAAATTTAATTTATCGGCTTTTTACTTCTTATTTATCTTTAAATTTTTTAATTTAATAGGAAAATCATATAAAAACTCATTAAATTCTCCAACATTGACATTTTATTTATCTTTAAAAAGATTTTAAGCATACCAAGCATATTAAATCTCTTCATCATTACTATTTATACCAACAAACATAAAAATAATATAATATTAATCTAGTTATTATTTATCATTTTTTAATATATATAATACATCAACCGGTATTTAAAACTTAATTCCTATATCCAGTTTTTTAACATCTTCTGGATAAACTATTTCATCAAAATCATAAACTGAAGGTTTTCCAAAACCATCTTTTATAATTCTATCATTTTTAGTAACCAAAAAATCAAAAGAAATACCAATTTTCAAACCATAATTTTAAAATTCTTTAACTTCTACTACTAACATATTTTCAGGATATTTTGGTTTTTCTTAATTCTTTTAATGGTTATTATTTTTCTCGTTTAATTATTTAAAAATTACTCCTTCTTAATTTTCTTCATTATCTTCTCCATCTTCTTCATCTTATTCATCTTCTTCATCTTCTTCATCTTCTTCATATTCTTCATCTTTTTCATCTTCTTCATCTTCTTCGTTTTCTTCATCTTTTTTATTTTCTTCATCTTTTTTATCTTCTTCATCTTTTTTATCTTCTTCATCTTTTTTATATTTTTTATCATCTTCATCTTCTTCATTTTCTTTATCATCTTCATCATCTTCATCATCTTCATCATCTTCATCATCTTCATCATCTTCATCATCTGCTTTTGGTTTTTTTATGAGTTTTATGTTAATTCTTTATTTTTTATATCGTCTTTTATTTATTCAGATTCTGTATTTAAATATTCTGAATATTTTTAACTTTAAAAATATAAAAATATATATATATATATATATATATATATATATATATATATATATACATATATATCATTATTTATTTTTTAATAATTTTTATTTTTACTTTATGTTTACATATAAAGGTAATTCAGAATATTAAAAATTAGTTTCTTATATTATATATTGAACAATCATTTCAGATTTTTAATTTTATATTGGAAAAGGAGGATTTTTAACAGGACTTTATAATATATAATTTTAAAATTATCCATTATTAATTTATATATCTTAATTTTTAGTCTTATTTTATAAAAATAAAATAAGAAAAAAGTATTAAGTATTTTTATATATGTAAATTATATAATAAAAGGTATAAATATAAAAATAGATAAATACCTTAAATAAATTTTCAAAAATCCATCCTATAGATTTTTTATTAACAATAAAATTTATAAATAAATAAATTTCTTCAATTTAATTTTTTTAGTAATTATCAATTATCTTTTAAATATCAATAATAAAATTATATTTATAATCAAATTCATCTTTATCATTATTTAAATTTAAAAAAACTTAATTTTAACAATATTTTCCATTAATATCATTCATAATATTTATTCCATCATAAATAGTAAAATCTATTTATATTCGACATTTTTAATATTTTCCCATATTTTATAATTTCTTTAATATTATTTAAACTTCTTTATGTTTTTAAGCAGTTTCTGATTAATCTTTTTATTTTTTATTATTTTTCTTCTTATTTTTATTATAATTATCTTCAATATTTTTACTCTATATAGCTTCTATTTTTTAATCTACTTCTTCATCATCTTTAACATTTTCATGAATTTTTTTGTTTTTTTTTACTTCCTTTTAATTTTTTTAGCTTTTATTTATGGATTTATCAGATTTATTTTCTTCTCTTATTTCGTCTTTTTTTGATTAAGTTTCATCTTATTCTTTTTGTTTTTTCTTCTAATTATTTATAATTTTAATTGGTTTTTTATTTTCAAAACTATTAGTTTGCTAAACAATATTTTGATAATCTGGATATATATTTTATTTCTTATAATTAAAATCTTTATTAATATTTTAAGGAAAATTATTATTATTATTCCTATCATAATTATTATTTGTATCATTATTATTTCTATAATTATTATTTCTATCATTACTATTTCTATAATTTCTATCATTATTATTTATATTATTATTATGACTATAATCTCGTTTATTATTTTAATTTTTAATATTATTTAGATATTTATTTTCATTTTCATATTAAAAAATTCTATTACTATAATTTCCTGAATTATTACAATATTAATATATATCTTTGGGTATATATTGATCACCTTAATTATTGCTATTATTGTATAAACTATGATGATTTATTCTATGAATTTGCTGATTAAGTTACATTTAGGCTTATTTATAATTATTTCCTTTAGGATCTTAATTAATAATAAAAGGAATTTAATTCATTATATAAGGATTTTTTTCTTAGTTATTTTACATATATTAATTATATATCTTAGGATGTTCATTTAAAATATAATTATAATTTTATAAATTACTTCCATTATAAACAGGAATTTGAACTCTGTGACTAAGATTATTCAAACCTTATTTAAAAAAGCTAAAAATAAAAAAACAATAAAATGATACCTCCCCCTAAATTTGATGGAATAATTTATATATCAGGATTATAATATTAATATCCAAAATTAGTATTTTACTAATTATTCTAAACTCTGTTTTTAGAATGCAATTATGATAGTTAATATTCTGCTTCATGAAAAACATATATTTCATTATCGAGATTAGGATCATTAGGTAAGCAAATCCTTATAAATAGAAAACTATTAAAAATAGGCTATAATTATTATTTAAAAATACTGTTTGCATTTATAGCTTAATTATAAAAAGGCAATTTAAACTTTCCTTAATTTAATATAAAATTATAAAAAAAAATTTCATGCATAGTCCAAGCCTTTAAATTATAATATTAAAAAAAAAGTAAATTATAAATATAAATGAATATATATAAATATAAATTTATCAATATATATATATATATATATATATATATATATATATATTATACTCTTTTAATAATTTTTCTTTTAAATATATCATTTTCATTCGCATATAATTCAAAAAAAATTACAGAATCGGTATGTGGTTTTATTGATTATATAAGTCTTTTTTCAATTGGCACGCAATTTGAGAATTTATTACTTTATTACTAAGCTTTATAAATATCTGTTTTTAAGTAGGTTTCTAAAGCCTAACCTTTATTAAAAATACCAAATTAAATTTATATATCATCAAAAGTGACTGGAAGATCAGTAATAAAATCGAACCTTATCACAAACCCTTCTTTTGAATTATAAATTCGATTATCGTAAGATTATTATTTAATATTTAATTCTTAAGAAACTAACTTTTATTACGAATTCATCCTTATTTGATTTCCTTATTATTTATTAATAATAATAAGTTTTTCAAGATTTTCTTTTTATTATCTATTTTGTTTAAATTGAATTTATTTTAATTTAAATTCAATTGAATTGGGGTCTAATTTTGCAATTTCTAAAAGCAATTATTTTTCTTTTTATTGTAAAGAATCATATATAGTCTCTTTACTTTATTGCTTAGTATTTTAGTAGGCATAATTATATTACTTTTCGTGATCTAAACTGTGGAGAGAAGCTCTTTTTTTTATTTTTTTAGGTTTTTAACTTTTGTTTTTTTATTATACTTACTATCTTATGTTTTATGCTTTTTATTGAAAATAATCATAATTATTACCAGAGAGTAAATTTTAACCTACTTTTCCTAAATATGATTAAGATATTTCTTTTTTATTTATTTTTTTAATATTTTATATTTATTTAATTATTATTTACAGCTCATTTTTTATTTTTTTAGTTTATATTTTATTTTTTTAATATTTAGTTTTAATAAGGTCTTTATTTATAATAATTATAATTTTTTATGCAAATTTTAATTTATTTTTTTATATATTATTTTTCATTAGAAGAAATATAATATAAATTTATTATAATATCATTGTTAATGTATTATTTATATATATTAAATTGATATAATTTATTTTTTTATTTATATATATTTAAAGATTATAGATTTTAGAAATTATTAATAATTTTATTTTAAAAATAAATAAAAAGAACATAATAGAAATACATAAAAATATTATATTCAATAATTAAAATTTTTTATATTATTTAAAAAATATATATATATAATAATGTTACAATCAAAAAATTATTTAGAATAAAAATATTAGTTAAAATAAATAAAAAAAAAATTAATAAATTATTTATTTTTTAAAAAAATTAATATATATTTTACTTTTTTAAAATAAAAAAAAAAATCCATTATAAATATATTTTGGCAATAATAAAAAAATGGCTGAAAAATTCGATTATTTTTTAAATTTAATAGAATAAAACTCTCTTGAAGAATATCTTCCAGATCTCATCAAAAACGGTTTTGACAATTGGGATAGTATAAAAGAATTAAACTAAGGTATAATAAATAAATGTAACATAGAGTAAGATTAAATAAAGATTCAAAAGCTTTTGTCCATTATAAATTAAGTAAAAACCCTATAACCTCTCTAATAATCAAATTAATATAAAGAAAACACTAAAACATCATTAAATACATAAACATAAAGCCAAAAATCAATAGGAGATTCAAAAAAAATAAATATATAAGACATATTAAAAGCCACAAATAAAAAAAAGGACAAAGATATGAACGAAAAGAAATTTTTATCAACTATAAATGTGCTATCTTTAAATGAAAAAAACTTCGAAATAATCGGAGAAGACATACAATTTTGCACAGGATTAAAAACTCTACACTTATTTCATAATTTTATAAAAGAAATTTAATTTCTAGATGATATGAGATAATTGCATACATTGCAATTAGATAATAATAAAAATTTTTAATTAAAAGGTTTACAAGGTCTTAAAAAACTCGAAAAATTATATATTAGCAAAAATTTAATTTCAAGGCTTGAAGGATTGGAATATTTAGGAAATTTGAAAGAACTTTATATTAATAATTAATTAATAGGAGATAAAGAATTCACTTTTGATGAACAAAGCTTAAAATGTATAGGAAGTTCTCTTTTATTATTTGAGTGTTAAGGAAATAATGTAATTAATATTGAAAGTTTTATTTATTTGGAATAAATATAAAAATTGAAATTAAATAATAATTAACTTTGCAAATTTGATGTATTAATATTTTTTATGTTTTATAATTAAATAAAAAATAGATGTTTTTAGATCCTTTATCCTCAATGAAAAATCTTACAGAATTATATATTAAAGGTAACCCTTTAACTTAAATTTAAAAATATAGAGATAGAATGGTTTTAATGTCAAAAACATTACGTAAAAAAAACAAAAATGTCTTATAAATAAAAAAAAAAAAATTATATATATTTAAAGAAATACTAGATGATAAATAAATTTTAGTAAACGAAAGATAATTTTTATTTAATTTATGGAAAAAAAAACAGTATAATATTATTTTATTTTGATGATTATTTTTTATGTTTAATAAAAAAAAAGCGGTATGTTAGATGAAAAAAAAAGTCCTAAAAATAATGAAAAATAAAAAGAAGATCCAGCTAAAAACTTAGAAAGTGTAGAAGGAAAGACAATCAGCATTGTAGAAATAAATTCATTTTAATTTAAAAACCCAAAATCTTATCAAAAATTAAATGTAGCAAATGATTATAGAGGAAATTAAGCTACTTAAACTACTAAACATATTCCTAATACATATGGCACATTTAATAATTTTTAATGATAATAATATATAACAAATAATATAAATATATATATTACTTTATATAATGTAATGATTTAAATAAGTCAAAAAAAATAATAGAATTCAAAAAAAAAAAAAAATAATATAAAAGAAAAAATATATATATAAATATATATATATATATATATATTTATATATTCATATATTTTTATATTCATATATTTTTATATTCATATATTAATATATTCATATATTCATATAATCATATTCATATATTCATATAATCATATATTCATATATTCATATATTCATATATTTATATATTCATATAATCTTATATTCATATATTCATATATTCATATTTTAATTTATTCATATAATCATTTATTCATATATTCATATATTCATATATTCATAATCTTCATATATTCATATATTCATATATTCATATATTCATATATTCATATATTCATATATTCATATATTCATATATTCATATATTCATATATTTATATATTCATATATTCCTATAATCATTTATTCTTATATTCATAAATTTATATTTTCATTTAAATATGAATAATATATATATATATAAATATAAATATATATTTATATATATATATATATATACTTATTTTTATTTACATATATATTTTTTTAATGTATATAATCTTTATTAAACTTAATATATAAATAATATCTTTTAATATTTTATTTTAATATTTAATATTTTTAATATTAATATTAAGTTTTTTTTTTGCATTTTATAAAAAATATCATTAAATTTGCACAATGTTTTTTTCTTTATATAATTTGAACTTAAAAATATAAAATGAATTCTTATTTTAATTTTTATAATATACTTATATTTAATTATATATGAATTATACTATAAAAAACTAAATTAATATTAAAGGTATAAAATTATAAAAATAAATAAATATTTTCTAAATTTTTACCTAATAATAAGATATAAATAAAATATTATATATATAAAAATGGATAACTTCTACAAAAAATACATCGACCCATAATTTATTAAAATTGACGACATATCTAATTTTGAAAAAGACCTTATTGAACAAAACTTTAAAAACTTATTTGATAAAATAGATGAATAAAACCAAAAATAACTTTTATATAATTACTTGTTAAAATTATCAATTTAAATATCATGTACACTTGAAGAAGATATTCAATCAAGTTTATAAAATATAAATGATAGTTTATTTAAAATTAAAGATGAAAAAGAAATTATTTTTTAAGTATTTTACACATTATTAGCCATTTTTTTAAAGGAAACATGGACAGGACCTTCGTTTTTATATACAAATTCAATAAAAAAACTAAAACAAGAAAAATAATCAAAGAAATAAATTATCAAGAAAAAGTTATACCCAAATTATAATTTTTAGATATTAAAAGAGAACTTTGATCTATAAATAGATCCTTTAATAAATATTTTTAATTACAAATTTATTAAAACATAATACTATATTAATTGTTTTAACAAAAAGATAATTGATTTTTTAGAAGTTGATAGTGAAAACTGGCCTAGATTGATGCCTTTAACACATTTATTTATTATAATAAAAGAAATAATTAATTTCTTAGTCAAGTAAAACCCATAAAATCCCTTTTATATCCTATATTAAGCCAGAATAAAATTTATTCATTCGTAAATACTTTATACTCCTACAGGAACACTATATTAACATGTTATAGATAATTATAGAATTTTTTTTTAATTATTAAAAGAAAAAAAAATATAATTTACAAGAAGTGTACTTTCAAATTTATACATTGAATAGTCTCATGCTTATCTTTTTTTTTATAAATATAATTCTTCTAAAAGATCATTAGAATTTGCTTAAGTAAATTTAATATATATATATATATATATTTTTTATACATTATTATATTTTAGGAATTATTAAATATAGAATTATTTATAACAGGAAAAATGGGTAAAAGGACTAAATTTTAAGCTTATAATGTTAGTTAATTGATTTTTGAAGTAAAAAAAAATAATTAATGTTAATCTGATAAACTTAAACAAATGAATTTAACTGATGATGATCTTTTATAAATTTAAGAAGAATAAAAAGATTAAGTCGATTTAAAATAATTACTACAATCTATGTAAGATTAAAACATGCCTAAAAACATGTTATTAGACGAAGAATGCATTCTCTATGAAAAACCTATGATAGATGAAACTTTTGAAAACACAAATACTTTAGTTTAAAAAGATGAAAAAAGTGAACTTAATATAAATGACTAAATATATATTTTGGGTTTAATTAAACATATAAATACTTCAACAACACATGACGAAACATATTATGAATACATATAAGTATATTTTTAATAAAAATACTAACTATATATAAATAAAAGGCCTATTGTGATATTTTATTAGATAAAAGTTTAAATTGGATGGTTTTTTCTTGTAGTTTATTACAAAGATCAACCAATGAATATGTAAGATTTAAAAAAATGGAACGTGCACTTTTACAAATGTAAAGTTTAGTTGATTAATTCAACGATAAAACTCCTTTGAATTTCGAAAGACAAAATATTTATTTTCACTTGATTATCCCCATTATTTCGACCTATAAAAAAACCTTGCTGAAAAATACATGAAAATCGGAATAGTAATGTCTAGTTGTGAAATATTCGAAAAATTAGGCATGTTCGAAGAGTGTGTTGAGTGTTTATAAACTGCTGGTCATATAGACAAAGCTAAAAATTAGCTGAATAACATTTTAAAGTATATATATATATATATATATTGACTTATTTATATTTTTTTTTAGAATCCTACGCCAAAATTATTAACTATATATGGAGATTTATCTAGAGATTTTACATATTATAAATAAGCGTGGAAATTATCAAATAAAACATTTGCTAGAGCTTAACGATCTTTAGGAAGAATTTATTTCTAATAATAAAATTTTTAAAAAAGTATCAAAGCATTCCAAAAAGCTGTTGCTATTAATAAATATACACCCGACCCTTGGTTTACTATGGGTTGTGCTTATATGAAACTAAATGACTTAAAAAACGCCACAAATTGTTTTTCAACAGTAGTAAGTATAGACGAATAATAAGGTGAATCTTGGGCAAATCTATCTGGTTGTTTAATGAAATAAGGCAAAAAATTAGAAGCTTATTCAACCCTAGACCAAGCCGTCAAATACTGCGAAAGAAACTGGAGAATATGGTAAAATTTACTCTATATATCTCTATCTAATAAAAAATTTTACAAATATTTCGAGTGTATAGAAAGAATAACAGGACTAGGACATAAAGACGTGGTTGATTTTGAAGCTTTAAGCTAAGTAGTCTAGATTTTTAAATATTAATTGAGTATCTATCATTAATTATAATATAAATAATCTGTAAATACTTATAAGAATCGTATTGAAAGGCTTTTTTAATATTTATAAATAGAAATGGGAGAAAGATACGATGTATGGTTTTAATGGGCAAATTTTAAAGAAATTGAAATAGATTTCGAGAATTTCTAAAAAGATAATAAAATAAATTTACTTTTGTAAAAATTAAAAGACTAAGACTAAGAAAATATAGGGTCAAAAGTTAAATTTGTAGTCTTAGATAATAAAGAGGAGCAAATTTAAGAATTAGAAAATTAATTTTTGGAAAAAAAATAAGAACTTTTGGAAATTGTAGCTAGATATAGAATGAAATCATGTTAAGTATTATAGATTGTTGGTTGGCAAACTGAAAAGTAAATTAGATTTTTTTATATTTTTGTTTAATATTTTTTATAGGAAATAATGCTAGCTTTTATATGAATAAAGTCTTTTAATGATTTAGGCTTATAAAAATGTCTAAAAGGAAAATATAATTGTTGAATTGAAAATATTTTTGAAATCTATTAAAGGTATTTTGGAAACTAATTTAGAAAAATAAATTGAATTTGATATATGAGTTTTTTAATTTATTTATTGCGATTTTTTATTTTTTTTAAAATTAAACTTTATTAAGTTTTTTAGTTTAAAATTTTTATTCATTTAATAAAAAAATAATAATAAATTTTTTAAATTACAAACAAAATAAAAAACTATATTTTTTATATAATATTTAATTTTAAAAAAAATAATTCATTCGCCATAATTATATTCTCAAAATAAAAAAAATATTAATTATAAATAAAGAAAAATGATTAATAATGATAAGCTCAAAGACTTAATATAATAATTTGAATAATAATGCACACAATCAAAAAGCGATTAAACAAAGCAAATATTTAACCAAATAATTCTCATATACGATTAAATCTATTAAAAATTAAAATAAGATCTAATAATTTAAAAGAGCAAAATGCAACAACAAGAAAAGCATTTATTATAAATCCAACAATCATACCTAAATGCCATAAAATAAATGAAATAAAAAGACTAATAAATAATTTAATTATCCGAATAATTAAGATAAATATCAGAAATTCCATCTAAAATAACAAATATTAACGATAAATACGAATAATAATTATAGATAATGCAAAAAAAGCCTTATAAATTTTCAGCAGATAATGCTTACATAAAATAGTACATAAATTAAGCCAACCCAAAAAAATAACAATAAATAAATGAAGGCGAAGAGGAAAAATAAAAAGCTAATCTCACATATAAAATCAATCTATAATCCGTAAATATTCTGAAAACATAGCTCATTAATAATTCCCAATAGAAAAGCCTGCCCAACAAATAAATTTTGTTAACCGAAAAATCCACTTATATGATATATCAGATGATTTTAATTTAGTAGAAGAATAAAATATGGAAAAGTAAATCCATAGATTTTATACAGACACAAGTGAAGAAAAATCAAACGAAAATCTAATAAAATATACACGACATAGTATATGCACAAATTTTGTAAATGAATAAGACAATATATTAGATGAAATATATATAATAGGTCCTGACTATAATTAAATAAATGAATTGCATGAAAAAAGCGATCGAATTTAATTCACAATGAACCCCATAGTAAACTACTAATATAAATTAAATAGCAATAATATAACTTAAATAGATGATTCAATTTAAAATTACGCTTTTCCAACTGGCGTGAATATTCGCCGATTGAAAAATTCTGATTCAAACAGTGAAATAAACAACTTAGTTTTTTCTGGAAATACGTAAGCAAACTAAAGTCTATTTATTTTGACTTTTATTGTAAATGAAGATAAAATAAATTAAAATAATAATAATATTCTCTATTGTATTTGTGTTAAATTTAAAGATTTTTTCATCTCAAATAATATAGGAGGAGGAGAATACATAGCAGGAAATAAAAAAAATGATTAATAATAAAGGAAATATTACAATAATAATAAAAATTCTAAAGGATCCAATAATATTAAAAAAAACCAAAAATATTTGAAGTGGAGAAAGTTTTATGCTTTGTAACTTAAGTTCCTTACATCATTTTTTTTTTTGAACTTGCAAACTGTATTATGAACGAAATTAAATTATAAAGACTTTAATTATACGATAACATAAAACCTATATAAGATTTAAAAATCGACTCCAATTTTTTCCTTTAATAAATACATAATATATCCACTTAATATTTGTCAAAATTATAGGGCTAATAATGCATATAGTAAAATAATATAGTATTTTAATGCAATTAAAATTTAATAAAATATTCCTTTGATCAATTATCTTAATGTCAAATGCTTCTTGACTGGATAATAGATACTATATTCAATAATTTTTAAAACCTAGACTAAATAATATTCATTTTCATGTCCATTTTATTAGAAAATAACATATGCTTTGTTTCCAAAAATCTCTCAATATTGACTTCCACTTGCCTTTTATTTCAAAAGTTTCTTATTAGACCTTTTTAATGGCTTTATCCTTCAGTTTATAGTCTACCGTTAAATGCGATGGATTTTCTCGATTCTCCTGTACCCATGATAGTGGGTTTAAACATAGATAAACAGAGCATAATAAACAAAAGATTAGACTCTAAATATAAAAACTAGCTTTATGTAATAGTAGATAATTAAAATTTTGAAATAATAAATTCATTCATAATAAAAGATATTTCAAATAAAGTTTTCAAAAATATCAGTTAGGAAATACAGCCTTTATATAATCAATTAAAAAAAAAATAGTATTCATAGTATGATTAACATGTGTAAAAATACGTCAGAAAAATAAGTGATGATGAAGATGTGAATTTTTCTTATTCTTCTTTATAAAATAAAGATACTAAAAATTTATGTTATCAAATAATAGAAAAATTTAACGATTATTTAAAAGATAATATTATTTGTTGTTTTCCAAACAAAGAGACTTTAGTATCTGATGATTAAAAAAATCTTACTTTTGATTTTATAAAGGAGAAATTTTTAGAAAACTATGGAAAATAAGACAGTTTTATTAAAAGTTTTACTAGAACTTAAATGTTTACTTATTATATATAAGAAAATTATTTAAAATGAAAAAAATATAAAAAAAATAAGATAAAACTTAATTGTAGTAATATTTCTTTAAAATAATTTTTTTGTTTTTATAATATAATATGTTTTATTTATTAAAACAAAACAAAAAGTTAAGACATTATATAAATATTTATAATTTTAAAAAAAATATGAATAAAAATAAAGAAAAATGGTAAAAACTAAAACAATTTCTTTTAAAAAAGCAAGACTTTTAAATTTAGAAGCAATTATATTTAGATTTATTTACATTAACCTTCGAACAAAATACCAACTAGATAAAATATACATACACATCAACTTAAAATGCACAAAAAGAAATAAAAATAATACCCTAGTAAGAGAAGATAACAATTTAATAAATAAAATCATTTAACTAAAATAAAATAGACAGTACAGGAATATAATTATGGCCTGCGGAATAAATACTAGCCTATTTTTGTATAAAAAACATTCATTTATTTGCCTAAAATAGTAAAATCGCAGAATTAGGGGCAGGTTATTCGGGGTTTGCAGGCCTTATTTTGGCTTAAAATTTATAAGAAATATAAAAAAAATTTATTTTGGAAATTTCAGATGGATTATAACAATGTGTAGAACTTTTATAATAAAATATTTAAATTAATAATTTACTTGAAAATGTTAATGCTAAATAATTAGTTTGGGATATAAATATTTAAGAAATGGAAGAAAATTCAAAATTTGATAATATTATTATAGCTGATTGTTTATTTTTTGTTAATTTTCATAATGCTTTAGTTATAACTATAAAAAAAATGCTAAAAAAATAAGGATTGTGTTTTATTGTTGCTCCCAAAAGGGGAAATACAATGGATTTGTTTATTGAAAAAGCTAAAGAAAAACTATTAATTGTTAATTTTATAGAGTTTTCAGATTAATTGTATTTATAAGAAATAGAAAAAATTTAAAAATGTAAAGAATATAAATAAGATAATCATTATTATTATTTTCTTGAAATTAAACATTTAAATAAATGAATGAATTTATATTTATATATCATTATTTTAAATATATTTATAATAATAAATAAAAAATATTTAATTTTTTTATTAACATATTAAAGTAGATATATATAAAAAAAAAATACTTTCAAATAAAAAATAATAAATAATTATTTTGTATATTTTTTTATAAATAGTATAAAAGATAATATAAATATTTATATTCATTTAATTTATATATAAAATTAATTATTTAGTAAAAATATAAGAAAAAAATAAAAAAATTAATAATTATAACATTATACTATTAATACTAGATATATAAAAAATCATATAATTATTAATAAAAGTATATATTTATTTATATAATTATATAAATATTATTAGAAATTTAAATATATATATATATATATTTATATATATATTTTTATAATTTATATATATATATATATATATAAGTTTTATATATATTTATATCTTTTTTTTAAATTATTTAACATTTATATATTTTTCAAATTATTATTTTTTATAATTTATAAAAATATTTTTTCTTATTTATATTTATTCTAAAAGAATATTTTTTTTATTTTTTAGAAGTTTTATTATTCATCTATATTTTGTATTTTAAATTTGTGAATTTTTTAATTATATAATAATATTTTATTTATAGCCATTTTTATTTATTTAAAATAAATTTCTTTAAATATTTACTTTCTTTTTATTTTACAAATCATTAAATATTTATATTTTATATCTATCGATATTTATTATGCATAATTTTATATTTTTTATAAAAATATATTTGTTTAATTTTTTATATTTCTTTTTATACTTATTTATTTTTTTATTTTAAATTAATATTTTTAATTTTTTATTACACTTTCTTTTGGCTTAAACTAAAATGTTTAAATTAAATTTAATTTCAACTAAATATCTTATCTATCAGCTTTTTATAAATAATAAATATTAAATTTTAGAACTTTTATTTTCATTTTTTTCAATTCTTTGATTAAATAATTTTTTTATTAGATTTATAAATTATAAATTATAATAGTATTTTTTGTTAATAATATAAATTAAATTAAATTAAGAAAAAACTAAATATAAAAAAATAAAAACATATTAATTAGTAATTTTATAATTAAATAAAAAAAAGATTAATTAATTGTATATACAACAAAATAATTAAAAAAATTACTCAAATATTCTAAGTTTTTTAAGTATTCTCTTCAACTGAAACATTATAAATTTTTGATAACTAATAAATATAATTAACATCAAATTAAATATCAACATTATCCCCGAATTAATTCAAAACCTCATCTTCTATTTAAAATTTTAAATTATTTAAAATCAATTATTTAATAATGCCACAACTTTTCGGAAAATTTTTTCTATACTTAAATTCAAATTCCTAAAATTTATATTTTTAAAATAACTCCTTATCTTTTTCCATATCAATCATTAAATACTAAGCAGTTCTGCAAGCTGCATAAACTTCTGCAAACCTAATTTAATTCCAATTAAATAATTAATCTTTAGTACATAAAACATCCCATAGCTGCGGGCAAACATAAGCCGGAGTATAATAACTCCAATAATCAATTTCATAATTAGAAGATCCTCCAAAATCTATAAGCATTAATCTAATTATTTTTTCTTATTTTTAGTGACAATTTTTTTATTAATAAACATTTAACATAACATTAGCAGGTTTAATATCACTATGAAAAGTTTTTATAATTATTAAACTTTAAATAGCAAATATTAAATTTATCAAAATTTAATATACAAACTCATCCTAAAAAATATAATTCTTCTCCAAACTATCCTTCTTTAAATCTTCCAAACTTACCAAACACATTTCCATAAACAAAAGCCCTTCGTTTTGTTAATCAAAAGGGACACTATAAATTAACTTAGGTACAAATTCGCTTTTAGTTTTTTACAAAATATATAATTCTCTTGTAAACTCTCCATTATTTTATATTTTTTTTACAGCCACAGGTATTTAATTTTCCTTTTAAAAATATAAATCAACTTACCCAAAACTCCCTTTTCCTATTTGTTTTACAAAAGAAAAACTCTCCTTTGTATATTTTTGACATTTATATTTATTTTATATATAATATTCATTGATTTTTTCACAAAAAAAGTCAATAGAACTAAATTAATTTAAAATTTTAAAATCCTAAATACATTTTTATTTATTTATTACTAAATTATATTTATCACGTATTAGTTTTAAATTAGTTGTTTGCGTATTTTCACTTAAACTATTTAATTCTTACTCTTATTTCAAAACATTTTTTAAATTTAAATAATTTTACTCAGTTTAATCTTATAAAAAAGAATCATCACCTAATTTTTAAAGTTTTTCGTTTATTTTAAATATTTCGTCAAAGTATTTTATTGTTTCTTATTTAGTAAAATAATATTTTTATATAGTAAGTGTTTAAGGACTATTATGGATATTTGGCTATTCTTCTGAATCAGATTTAATATCGCATTCTTGAAATTCTTTGGCTTCTAATTATTAACTTAAACATGAATTACTTATATCTTCAATTATATTTAGTTCATATTTTTCATCAAGCTACTTATTTTTGATTTATTAACTTTCTTTTTTTAACAAAAGTAAATAAAAAATTATATTTAGATTAATTTTTTTACATTTACTATCATTTATATCTGATTAATCACTAATTTCGCATTTTTCTAGTTCATTTATTGTTTCATCGAAATCCGAATTTTCATTATTTTTTTACTTTTTAAATTTTCATAATTTAAACTTTCCCTAAACTAATAGAAAGATTATTAATTTAAAACTTAACTCTAATTTTATGATTAAATTTTTTATTGATTTTCACCTATTGAATTATTTGATTATTATAATAAACTTTAATTTTATTATATATTGTTGAATTGAAAGTATAAATCACTAACTTGCTATAATTTCATTTAATTGCCTTTATTTAATCTTCTTTAAACTTTAAAAAATTAATCATCATATCCTAATAAATCATTTATACTTTTTATTTTTTATAACATTTTAAATTATAATTATTTTTATTTATAATATATTAACTTAATTAAATAAATTATTTATAGCTTTAATTTATTTTATGTTATTATTAATTTTTGTAATATTTTTTACTATCATCTATTGAATAAAAAAAAATATAAAATACAATAAATAATATAATTTTTATTTGAATATAACTCTTTTTAAAAATAAAATAAAAATAAATCAAAAAATTAAAAGAATTATTAAATTATTTTATATTGTTTATTTTTTTTAATAATTTGTTAAAAATATTTAAATATTGTATTAATATATTAATTAATAGTAAATATTTGATAAAAGTATGAAATTTATATAAACATAGTAAAAAATTACATTTGAAAAATTTAAATAATTAATTAATAATTTTAATTTGATTAAATAAAAATATTATAAAAATAATAATAATTTATTATATATTAAATATTAAATATTAAATATAAAATATTAAATATTAAATATATATTAAATATTAAATATTAAATATTAAATATTAAATATTAAATATTAAATATAAAATATTATATAATTTATATTATTTTTATAATATATAATTTTAAAAAAGAGATTTATTTTTAAGTATTCAATCATATATTTACTAAATGAAGATATATTTAATTTTTTTATTAACTTTCATTAATTTAATAAGTTTAAATGCAATAATTAATATAAAATATATTTAAATATTATTTTTAAAGTAATTTTTATAATAATAAATTTTAAGTTATTATCTATACATTTATCACATTTAAATAATAAAAACAAAAAATAAATTATAATAAAATGTTTTGAAAAAATAGAATGTAATTTTATTATTAAATTGTAATAATAATTATATATAATTTTATAAAAAATATAATTTATATAAAAATATAGTTATTATATTTATAATAAAAAAATAATGTTAAAGTATTTAAATTAGAAATAAAAGAAATGAAAATAATAATAAAAGATTAGTTTTGAAAAAAAAAAATTTATTAATAAAAATAAATTAATTAAAAATAATTAAAAATTAAAAAATTTAATAAAAAAAAATATTATTTTAAAAATATAAATAAATTATAATAAAATAAAAAAAATATATATATATAATAAAATATATGATATATAAATATATATTTATTATATTTTATTTTTATTATATAAATTTTATAAATTGAAATAATATAAATTTATATATATATATTTAAATATTAAATTAATTTTTTTATATTATATATAATAAATATATTACATATAAATTAATCAAATTTAAATTGTTTAAATTAAATAATACTTTATATTATTTAATTAAAATTATTTACATAAATTAAAATAAATTATATATTATTATTTTATTTATTTTTAAATAAAATATTTCTTTTTTATTTAAATCTGTATATTTTATATATTTATATAACTATTTTTCTTTTTTTTTTTTTATTCTCAATTAAATAAAAATTTATAACTATAATTTTTTTATTTATATTTTTTATAAAAATACATATTTAATTAATTATCAAGAATTAAAAAAAATAATAAATATATGTTTGCATTTATATTATTAATTTTTATTTTCATTATGGCTTGTGTTATCCATTAGTTGGAATAAATTTCTTTAATGTGTTTATCCATTCATTTTTATTTTTTAATTAATTTTAGCTTTAAGATTATTGTAGATTTTAATTACTATTTTTAATTTAATAATAGCTTTTAGATTTATATTCTATTTCATCGTCGTTTCCACATGTTTTTATTTTATTACTTTAAAACATTTTTTATTCATTATCATCAGGTAAAGTTTTTAACTATATACTATTACTAATATTTTTTGTGTTATTTATTTTAGTGAATTTATTTTCTATTTTTAAACATTTAATTTAATAATCTTATAATTTATCATCAGTTTAAGAAAGAAGTTTCATCAATCTTTCAATTTCTTATGAATATGCATCTAATTATTAATAAATAAAAAATATATTTTTTTATGTATTTACTTATTTTATTTTCCAAACATTTTTCATTTTCTTAACTTTATTGTATTTTTTATAAAAGTTAATTTTCTTTATCATTAGAATTTTTTAATTCTTTCTTAAGTTTTTCTATTTCATTATTTTATTAATTTATACTTTACTCATTTATTTTATAATTTATCTAATATTATTTTAAATCTTCAATGACCTTATTTTATTCTTGAACTATAAATTTTAATTCTTAAACATTTTCACCATTAATATTCACATCCTCAAATTCAGAAATTACCTAGCTTATATCTTAATTAGCAAAGTCCATATTTTCCCTCTCTACTATTATTTATTCCATTTAATTATTTTGATTTTCAAGTTATTATACTATAGATTTCCAATATTATATTTCTTCATCTTTTGCTTAAAATATTTATGCTAACATGTTTGTACCTTTTTCAATATCTTCTATTTTAAATTAATGAGGTTAAGAAGAATAAATACGAGATGGTTAATAATCTTTTTATTATTTATTAGGAAGGGAAGGATTTTAAATAGTTTGTGATGTGTTTTAGGTTTATTTTTATTAAGATCGGGTAGCTTTTTTTTTTTATGAAGATTTACCTTAAGATTTCATTTTTTTAAATTTTTTTTTTTATTATTTTTTTTTCGTTTTAAAAGTATAATGAATATATTTATATTTGAATAAATTATTTTTTTTAACTATTTTATATAAATTTAACCTATTTTTACTTTCTAAAACATATAATAAAAATAAGTTAAGTTTTTTTTTTATATTTTTCTAATAATTTTTTTTTAGTAAAAAAAAAAACAACTCAATATTTATTAAAAAAAAGCCTATAATATCTTTACCCCCCCATATTAATTATAATATGGTAAAGTAAGAAGAATCTCAACCTTAGGTGACGTAATATAATAATATAAAAATCACTTATTAATGAAATTTAAATTAAATAAACAAAATACCGTACATATCCTGGCAAAAATCTTTTTGTATTATACTATTCAATTTATTATAAGTTTAAATCCAAAAAATAAAATTAAAAATCATCAATATAGCTTGAGCTGAAACATAATAACTTGTATAGTTTTCAACTTCCCCCCTTTTTTTATAATAATATGTAGCTAAGAGAACATAATAATACTTCCCAAACAAATTAAAATTTCCAAAAAAATCACGATAAAATTTAGAGTTTAAATTCGGTTGAAAAATAAAGTCCAAAAAAAAAAAGGTCTTCTAAAATAATATATATATATATATATATATCTATATCCAAATTATAAATAAACTAATACATATAATACGAAATATATATAATCACTAATAAAAATTAAAAAGTAAAAAAAATTATTTCTTCTATTTATTTTATCACCTGAAGAATCTTAAGTAAGATATTGATAATTTGTTAAAATCAAATTTAAATTAGAAAATATATAGAGAATATGCTATTAAAGAATATTTTACGATATTCAATTTATTTAGAGAAAACTCCCCAATCTTACTAATAATAAAAGAAAGCCGAATGTTAGTATAAAATTAAAATCGCCACTACTATAAAATAAAAATAAGAAAAATATTACTATGAAATTCACATAAACTTAATTATAGTCTTTTTTATATATATTATATTTTATTGACTATTATTTTTTACAAGAGTCATTTATTTTATCTTTAAATTAACATTAGTTAAATAATGTAATGAATAATTAATTTTTTTATATATAAATATATGATATTATTTTAAGTTAATTTTTTTTTAGATATATACTTTAAAAATAAAATATATGTATTTTATATAGAGAAAAATATAACATATATAATAAAATTATTATTATTATTTAAATTTAAAACAAAAATTAATTATACATAATTAATAAAACAAAAATAATAACTATAGAAATTAATATATATAGGATAATTTTTATTATTATTAATTATTGATATATTATATTTAGAAATATTAATAAAATGCGAAAAATAGCATAATAATAATTTTCACAGTCTTTTTTAATAGTATATATTATTTTTTATAATATCATGTCAATTTTCTACAATTAAATTTTTTATTAAATTTTGGTATTTCAAATATTTAGAAGCAATCCATATATGATAAATCTTTAATAATTAAAAGAACGAGATAGAATATATAAAAAATAGTTAATAATTTAAAACTAAGTTAGCCCTAATAATTATCTATTAAAAATGATTATATATTACCTTTAATTTAATATAAACTACCAAAATAATAATAAAGACATTTAACTAAAGAAATTATTAAAAAAAATACATGAAAAGCTTTTAATTATAGAAGATTGAAATAAAATAAAATATGAATTACTTAAGAAGATGAATGAGTACATATTAAAATTAAAAAAAATACTGAATAAATAAAAAAGTACTCTTAAAAGATAAAAAAGAACAAAAAAAGTTATAAAATACTAAAAGATACAATTAAATTAATAATTAAACTTAATAATAATTTAATTAGGAAAGAAAGCATTTAATAGTATTTTCTTATATTGAAAAAAAAATATATATAAATTAATTTTTTCTAAATATTATAATGAGTAAAATAAGAAAAATTATAATAGAAAAAAAATATATTCAATAAAAGATGTTTTCTTAACGAAATTTATGTTGTAAAATTAAATAAAATTATAATAAAAAAGATAATATTATTAATATTTTGAAATAAAATAATAATCAAATTAGCTGAAAACAAATATATTAACTAAAATAAAAAAAAATTGTAATGTATCTGCAGATTTAGAAAATAAAAAAAATTAATTTTTTTTAAAAATATAATAATTTTTTTAAGGGTCAGTTTGATTTATTTTTAACATTTTTTTTTAAATAAAGATAAAAATAAAAGAAAAATATTTAATTTTAAGATAATAATAATTTACAAATTTGATAAAAAAAATATCTTAAATTATTAAGCTAATTATGGATTAATATATTATATATAATAAATCTTTAAATAAATAGAATAATATGTAATAATCTTGTTAGTTTAATGTAATAAGGAAATATATTTTTAAATAAATAAATAAATAATTAAAATTATGATTTAATGAATATAATAATTCAAAACATTGTAAAATATTTAAAAAATGATTAAGCTTAAAAAAATAAAAATATATAGATATTTTATATAATAACATAAATCTTTAAGAAAACTTAAATCAATATTTAATAATAAAATATATAATTAATATCTTTTTAAAAATAAAAGATATTATAAAATGCAATAAAAAAGAAAAACATAATAAAAATATATTGTAAAATTTATATTTTATTTAAAAAATAGAATTATAATTTTTATTTTTATTTTATTTTATTTTAAAAAAAAATAAGTTGAAAGAAAATCATTTATGAATTTTTCTTTATATTTGTTCATTTTCTATCTTTAAAAAATTATTTACTAAATCTAATTTTTGTTTTGCAATAAATAAAATAAAAATAAAAATATAGTATTAAATTTTATATACTATTCAGAATTTGGAGATCTTTATAGTTATTATTTTTAGAAATTTTATGTATAAGTTTATCCGTTTAAAGAAGGTTTTACATTAATACAACTTTAAGAAGTATTAGGTAAAACTAAGCTTTTTATTTATTAAGAGCATGCTTATTTATTAATGAAATTTCCAGTATTTAGATTTTGTAAATATTTTTGATTTTGATTTTCTTGTTTTCTTTTAAAAATTTAACTTTCATTTTTAATATTTTCAAATTATAAATTTTATTATATTTAATCCTATTCTTGTAAATTTTAATTTTAATCATAATTATCAAATTAGGAAATCATACTTTTACTTCTTAAATACTAATTTTATTAAAAATATTTATTTACATAATATATTTAAAATACTTTTAAATCATTATTTTGCCATGCTTATAGACAATTAGAAGGAGATTAATTATTTATAATTTTTTCTATTTAATATTTATTATTATTAATTTCAAAATTTTCTTTTTCTAAATTATGATTAATATTATTATTATAATATTATTGCTGTTACTATTATTATTATTATTATTATACTATTATTATTATTGTTATTATTATTATTAATATTAATAATAATTAATATTATCTGTGTTGTTTTTTTTTATTATATTACTTTAACTCATTTTGTTTTATATTGGAATATTTTATTCTATTTTTAAAAAGTTTTTAAATATTCTAGAATTTCTTATTATTTCAATTTTTTATAAATCTCTCATATACTATTAAAGTTATATTTTTTTATTTCTTTCTTATTATTTTAAAAATCTTAATTTATTATTACTAAACAACTATCCGGAAATTTAATTCCTTATAAATTTATATTTAATAAATTATGTAAATCGCAAAAATCCTTTTTTATTAATATGAATAAAAAAATTAATATATATTTGATTATATATATATATTTATTTATATATATATTTATAAATTTATATTATATATATTTTTATATATTTTTAAATATATATATTTGTATATTTATATATATATATATTTATATTTTTTTCTTTATATTTACATTTATATATTCTAATATCTATATATATTTTTAATATATAAATTTAAATAATTTATACATTTATATATTTTAATTTTTATTCATACATAATACATATATATTTATTTATATTTTTAATATTATAACTATTTATATTATTTACTTTAAATTTATAAGTAAGTTGCCAATATACACTATTTTAAAAATTTAACATAACATAGTAATCTTATTAATTATTGGAATTTATGCATATATTTAATTAATTTTAATCTATGTTAATATTGTTCTAATTATATTATTAATTAATAAATTATGAAGAAGTTAAGCTTGTTTAATTCAATATTTATGATTAATAAACAGATTAGTTTTATAAATTATTATTTTTAATATAACTTAATTATTCCATTTAATTTTTTATTTATAAATTGTTATTATAATTTTTATTATCTTCAAAATAATTATTATTATTATTGCTATTATTAGTATTATTATTATTATTATTATTATTATTATTATTATTTATATTAGAATTATTTTATTATGAACAATTAAATAAATGTTATATGAATTATCTTTAAGCAATAAATTTTGAGCAATTAATACATTACAAAGATGTACAATTTTTAAATATTTTCTTATATTATTTTAACTTAATGATTTTCTCATCTTAAATGCTACATCTTTATTCTAATTTATCCATAGCAGCACTTAAATTTTTATTAGTTTCTACTAATTCATTAGTGTTTTCACCTTCATCTTTATTTAAACCTTCTATATAAAAATTAAAATATAAAATAAAATATATATATGTATAAATATAAATAAATGTATATATAAATATAAATATAAATATAAATATAAATATAAATATAAATATAAATATAAATATAAATAAAATATAATTATTTTATCCTTTAGTTAATTAAATATTATTTACACTTATATTTTATTTTATAAAAATTTTACGCTATAAAGCTAATAACAAAGCATCATGAAGTCTTTTATTTTCATCAAGTTAATTTTACAAGAAATTAATTTAATTTTCTAAATATTATTTTTCAACAATGAATTCACTTTACATTTTCTAAATATCTATATTTTATTTTTAATTATTAGAAAGTTCCTTAATTTTCATTTATAACTAATTTTTTATATTTTCAATTTCTATTTTTTTTTCATTTTCTAGATTTTATATTTAATTTTATAAAATAATCATATTTTATTATTATTAAAAGTTTATTTTTTATTCATTTTATTATTAAAAGTTTATTTTTTCTATTTAATTTTATAAATTTTCATTTTCTTTTTGCAAAAATTTATTTTCTTATTAAAACAAAGCATTTTATTTTTCACTTTTAGACAAATTATTCTAATATTCTAATTTAGACTCTTCTAATTTTCTTAATAAATTATTAAATTCATCCTCATTTATTGATTTTTATTAATTTTCAATCATTTTTAATGACAATTATTCGTAATTTTTCTCATATTTATCCCTTTCATTTTATAGTCTTTAAACTTTTTCTTTGAGGTAATTTTCATTTGCCTAAAATTAAGATTTTTCTTTTTCAAGTTCATATATTTTGGCCTCAAGTCTTTTTTTTTCTTCGTTCCATAGATTTTCTTTTTTTTTATTTTCCCCTTCATTAATCTCTTTCATTGATTCGAAAACTTTTTTTTCTTTTTCGAAGTTTCTTTATTATTTTAAAGCTACTTTTTCAGCTGCTAACTTATAAATATTTTCGCTAATTTTGGTTAAATATTCCTAATGTTCTTTCCCGAAATTTTTTTCAAAATTTTACTTAAATTAATTATATTCATTTTAAAATTAATAAAAATTCTCGAATTACTCATTATGTAATTTCGTTTCTAATTCTGATATTAATTTATTACATATTTCATTCATTTTTTACTTTTTATAAAAAGAAAATATTTAACATAAATATATATATATATATATATATATATGTATATATATATATATATATCTTTACTTCTTATTTTTCTTTAACATTATTTTTAAACCCTTTAAATTTTTCCTAAAATTCACATTCTAACATATCAAAATATTCCTAAATTTCATCTTATCCAGCTATACTTTTTTATTTAAATTTTTTAAAGACCTCTTCCTTCATTTTATTTTATAATTTATTAATTTATTCCTGACTATATCCCATAATCTAATCTTAATTCCTAAATAAACTGTCTAATTATTACTAAACTTCATTCAAACAAATATCTTTTGCTTTAATACTCTCACTTTTACACATATAATTCCATGCACTTTCAATATTAGGTACTCCCCCTTTATTAATAGCCTAAATATATGCTTTACATATCTCCACGAGCTGAAATCCGTTCAAATGTTTCCCGTTTAACATTTTCGGTTTTATTTTTTTAAAGATTCTTTACCTTAATTATCCTATTTATTCCACAAACTCGGGTCTTAAATCCTCATTTTACATTTCGTTTAATTTCTAAAGTTCAGCTTCAGATTCTACTGGCCTAATAAGTGTATAACAATCTCTATCTTTGAAAAAATGTTTTAATTATCGCCTTATTTTGTTCTTTTATTCGATATTATCAGATATACCTTTCTATTACTCTAATGCTTTTTCCAAATAATCCTTCGCACTGATTTTTTAACCTTGCAAATCTTTCATTTACAAAGCGAAATCTCTCAATACCCACATAAAAGAAGGAAAATAATCAGCTGAATCGCCATCATTTACCCCCGGTTTTATATCTTTCGCTAAATTTATGATCAACGATATATTATTAAGGGCATTTTCATCTATATTTCCTTAAGAATTATATATAAAATAAGACGAAAGTAGTAATGAAAATAAAAATATTCGAGAATCATGATTTGTATTTTCATCCATTCCACCAAATCCTTCAGTATCAATTAAAATAATGTCTGTATCTTCATTTGAATCTGGACTTTTTAAACATTCTTTCCATATCCATAAACCCTTATATTATCATTTAACATTTTATATTTTTTAAAAATATAATGATGTATATTTTTATAGTTTGTTAGTTTACTTTTGTACATGGATTAATTGTTGGACCAACTGAAAAACCAGATTTTTAACCATGTCTTTCTAATAAAACTCTGTTTACAAAAAAAGATTTTCCTGTTCGATATTTGCCTACTATCGATACTACAGCTAATTTTTTGTTAGGATTTAATTATTTTAGGTATTCTTCAGCTTCTGGATTTAGTTTAAAACCGTAATTTTATTAATAAATAATAAATGGTATAGCTTGGTCGGATTTTTCTTTATGCATTATTTTTTATTACGTTTTTTTTTAAATATATATATATATTTTTTTTGGAAGGATTATATTATTTTTAAAATTTATATATTTTTTTTTAAATATATGTATAATAATTTTTTTTTTTTTTTTTTGTAATAATTATAAATTTTTTATTATATTTTTTTAAAAAGGTAATTTTTATTTAATATGTTTATACTTTTATATTGCTTTTTTTTTTACTTTAGATAAATAAGAAAAAATAAAAACATAATTTCCATTATTAATCTACATAGCATATAGCTCAGGACTTTTAAAATAAAATAAAAAAAATCATATTTTTAAATACATAAATAAAATGATATAAAATATATATTTAAACTATTTTAATTTTTATAAATCTTATAATTTAAAATTAAAATGTTATAAAAATTAAAAAAATAAATATGTATATAAAATAAAATAAATAAATGAATTAATAAAATAAAATAAAATAAAATAAGTTATAATAAAATAAAAAAGATAATATTATATTATTTAAAATAAAATGAATTATTATACAAATAAACCTATACACTTTAAAAAAATAAAATAAAAATCTAAATAAAAAAAAATAAAAAAAAACTAATAATTTATAAATATAATAAAATGTCTGGAATATCTGGTATTTTCATTCTCAATAACAAAGGAATAGTAATAATCCAACGAATATACCGTTCCGACCTTTCTTCAGACTCAGTCGAGACATTCAACAAGCTTTTAATCGATAAACAAGAAGACTTAATCCCTAATCCCATAATATATGATCCAAAAGACCACCAAACATACATATTCAAGCACTATAATAATATAACAATCCTCGCCATATCAAAAAAGAATGTCAATACAATGATGATAATAACTTTTATATATTAACTAATCGATATATTCATATATTATTTCAAATTACTTGAAGAAGAGTCTATACGCGACAATTTTGTAGTTATATACGAGCTTTTAGACGAAATAATGGACAATGGATTTCCGCAAACAACTGACTTCAAAATTCTCGGCGATTTCATCAAGACTGAATCGCATTAATTATTAAAAAGTCCCATACATTCGAATGACTTAAATTTATCAAAAATCGCCACTTTATCAACATCAGCAATAACATGGAGAAAAGACGATATTAAATATAAGAAAAACGAAATCTACCTAGACGTAATCGAAAAACTAAATATGTTAATAAGCAAAAACGGTAGTGTAATTGAAGCCGAAACAATCGGTTCTGTAATAACCAATTGTATGTTATCAGGCTTACCAGAATGTCTTTTATGTATAAACGATAAAGAATACTTCGAAAGTAATTCCCATAATTTTACTGCGAATATAGAAAAAACAATTTCTTTTGACGATCTTAAATTTCATTAATGCGTTAGACTTTCAACTTTTTAAAATGAAAGAATAATTTCCTTTATACCTCCTGATGGTAAATTCGAGCTTATTTCATATAGAATTCCAGTATAAATAAGTGCACTTTTTAGTGTTGATGTAATAATTAATACATAAAATAAATCAAGAATTGAATACATAGTAAAAGCAAAGTCTAATTTTAAATAAAAATGCACTGCAAATAATGTAAATTTTTATATTCCAGTGCCAGAAGATGCACAAAAACCATAATTTATAACTTAAATTGGAAAATAAGTATGGGCTCCAGAAAAAGAATGTATAAAATGGAGTTTTAAAACTTTTGAAGGCCTTTAAGAATATATTATGAATTGTACATTTTAATTACCAAGCGTATAATCTGAAAATAGAAATAATTTTAAAAATAAACCAATATAAGTAGAGTTTGAAATACCATTTTTTACTATTACAGGAATAAAAGTAAAATATATAAAAATTTAAGAAAAAAGTGGTTATAAAGCATAAAATTGGATATAATATATAACAAAAAATTAAAATTATTAAATTAGAATGAAATGAAATAATAATAATATGTATAATAAAAATATAATTAAAAATTTAATAATTATATATTTATTTATTTATTATTTATTTATTTATTTATTTATTTATTTATTTATATTTAATTTATTATAAATATATTATTTAATATATAATTAATTATCTTAATATTTATTTAATTTTTTTTTTTTTTTTTATTTTTATAATATTTTTTAATTTTAAATATTATATTAATTAATATTTTTTATATTTTATTTATTATTTTTTATTTTATAATTTTTTTTTTTTTTTTTTATATTTTATGATAAATATTATAATTATTAGATTTATAATATCATATAAATATTTATAATATTTTTTTTTTTTAATATTATATCTTTACTTTATTTTATATTTTTCAATTTTTTTTTTATTTAATATTTTATATTCTTTTTAAAAACGTCAATTTATTTTAAATATTTTTTTAAATATTAATATAATCAATTTTATTTTATATCTTAAAAAACACTATTATTAAGGAAAAAATAAACTTTTTTTAAAAAAAATTAAAAATTAGCAAATAAAATAAATGAACAAATTTATATTATTTTTTTCATTCTTTATAATTATTTTTTGTGTTTAAAAAGACTTGCCCTAAAATACTTAAGAATCTTAAAAAAAAAAATGTCCTGATAATTGTGTTGTATTTTATAGTGAATGTAATTTCTAAGGTGAATCTTATAAGCTATGTTAAAGTTCTTAAAAAGAAAAAAGAGTTCTTTACAAAAGCGTTTTTGTACCTGAAAATATTATTGCTAAAGTTTACTCAAAAAGCAGTTACAAAGGAGATGTGGTATTATATGACAAATCAGTTTAATGCGATAATAATGGCATTTTCCTTTTATCTTATTCTGAGAATAATTAAAATAATCATTTGTCTGTATAAATCAGTCAAAGAAAAGTTTATTTAAAAAAATAGGAATGATGAATTTGATAATTTACATATTTTTATTAATATTTTATTATATATAATAAAAATATATATTAAATTTTTTATTATTTATCTGATTTTATTTTATAAACCATTTTTAAAAAATATTAAGTATATATAAATAATATTTTTTATATTTATATTTTAAATTTTTTATTATATTTTTTTAAAAAAACATTAAAATTTCCTTATGCTTTAAAACATTTTTAATTAATATAATTTAAAAGATAAAATAGTAAATAAAAATATATAAATAATTTAATAAATATAATTTTATATAAAATAAATATATATATTTTTTAAAAAAACTTATTTAATATATTATTTTAATTATTATGTTGTATTAAAGTACTAATTAATATTTTTTTTTTTCATTTTTTAATAAAATAATAAAAAAAAGATAAAATATAAAAAACATACACATGAATTAATGAAACAACATATATTTATTTGTTATTTATTGATAAAAAAATAAAAATTCAAATTTATAATTTTATAATAAATAATTAATTTATTTTAATAGCAAATATATGCTTTTACCAACAAAAAGATTTTTAGTTTTTTTAGAATTAAATTTTTTATAATAAAAATTAATTAGGCATTTATTTTTAGTTTTTTAAACTTGTTTAAAATATTTATTTTTTTAATTATTGTTAAATTTTATATATATTAAATTTTAAGATAATTTTTATTATTTGACTTGTAAATAAGAAAAAATAATTTTATTTTAATTATGATATAAATAATAGATTATAGTAATTCTTAAAATTTTATATTTTAAATAAGTAAATTTAATAATTTATTATAGTTAAAAAGTTTTAATGAATATAATTTTAGTAAAATTTAAATTTTAATATCTTAATTAATTTGGAATACGAAATAAATAAAAATTTTTAAATTTTTGCTATTTAAAATTTTGAAAAAAAGACATTAATAAATAGAATTAAATAATTTTCAAAATTTTGACTAAAAGATATTGTATTGATCTTATTAATAATATTTGAACCAACTTTAAATATATATTTAAAAATGAATTATACTAATAAATAATTTCATTTAAAAAACTTAGTTTTTACATAAAAAGAAATAATTCAACCATACTATTATTTTTATAATAAACTATCTAACAAATAAAGATTATCTAAGGATTGTCTAAATTTCGGAAAAATATTTTATTTACAAAAAAAGAAAATAAAAACATTATGTAGGTATATTTTTTTATAAAAACATTTAGTAAATAAAATAAATTTATCAATAAACTAGTCAGCTTATTTCTCGAATAAAAAAATTATATGTAAAAGTATATCAGATTTATTTTATTTTATTAAATTATGTTTAGGAATATATAGAGTTTAAAATCCTAATATCTCGTTTATTAAAGTTATGTTTTTTCAAATTATTAATTAAGGCTTCGTATTATTATTTTAAAAATATTAAAAATAGATTAAGCATAATTATTTTTTGCCTTTATAATAATTATTTTAGTAAAGAAAGTAGAATTTTTGATTGTATTAAATTTAAGAGGTACATTATTAATTATAATAAATACTAAATTCAAGTCTTATATTATTTAAAATAAAATTAATAATTAAATTTTATGAAATATTTATTATATTATCTTCATATATAATAAAGCTTAATTGTTTAATTTTCTTTATTTATATATAAAAAACTCTGTTAATTTTATTTTATTATTAAATAAAATTATACTTAATTTATAATAATAATTAAAATTAATTTATAAAATAAAAAAAAACTTTTATATATTATTATGAATAAATAATTTTTTGTTTTTTAAAAAAATAATAATTTGAACAAAAAAATAAGAATTTTTTTTTATGATGCCTACACTTATTTATAAATATTAAATATATAAATAAACAAAAAAAATATTTAATAATAATTTATTAGATATAAATTAAAAATACTTATTATAAATATATTAATGTTAAACTAAATATAAGTAAAAAATAATGTTTTCGTCAAAAATAAAAATAAAATATACATATAATTATATACATGTATATTTTTTCTCATTTTATTTCTCAAGATTTCACATATTTAAAGTATTCATTTTTTATAATAATATATATATAATAATATTTCTAGTTTAATAAAATCAACTTTTTCCTCCTTCTTCTTATTCTTTGTAATAATCTGCTGAATCAAAAACTTTTTTCTTTATTTTTATATTTTAATAGAAAAAATTATTTAATTTTTATTTTTACTTCCTTATCTTATTTTACAAGAGGTTTTTTCTTTCCCATTTTTTTCAATTTCTCTTCCATTAAAGCAGCTTGTCTAGCCATTTCATCTTGATCCTTTTGTAAATAAATAATATATCTAAGGATAAATTAATTTTTTAAAAAAAACCATTTTTATTTATTTATCTAGAATTTTTTTTTGTATTTTATTTTTATTTCAAAAATTATTTATATTATTATATATTTTTTTTTACTTACTATTCTTATAATTAGAAAAAATTTTATATGTTTAATTAATATTTTTCTTTAAAATTTTATTTTATTTTTAAAATGTAATTTATTTAAATATAATTTCCTTTTCAATATATATTAATAAATTTAAAAAATAAAAAATTATTTATTAATTTAATTTTTATTTTAAAAATTAAATTTAAAATATAAATATATATTTAATCTATTTAAAACTTTTAGCTCATTTTAATATTGTTTTCTATTTTTTCATCTTTTAAAAATAAAGAGTAAAATTTATATTATCAAACGACCTTTTAATATATTATACAAAGATAATTTATATTTAACTTTAATTAAATATAAAATAAAATGAAAGATTAAATCCAAATCAAATTTAACATAATAATTATAGTCGTTTATTTCCTAAAATTATAAATTTTTAATAGTTTAATCAACTTTTTTAAGCTAAAAATGATTAATAATTATATATTCTACAAAATAATAAATAAAACATTATTATATATAATAGATTAATATAATCTTAATTAATAAACATTATTAAAAATAATTTAATAATTAAAAATAAAAATTCTCGTTTCTTATAGTAAAAATTAAATAAAGTAAAATAGATAAAATATAAAACAAAATATTTATAAAATAATACACTAAATAATTAACTATATAAGTATAGAAATAAATTAACATGAATTTCATATCTAAAATAATTTAGGATAAATTAATTAACAGCTATAATAAATCTATTAATAATCCAAATCTTATTTTCGAAGTTTTATTCTTCCATTTCTATGAAGAATATTTAAAATTATATGAATATAACTATTTTATTTTTTAATTATTTTATATCGCATTTAATTTAGTTTTCCTTATTTTTTATCAATAAATAATTTATAACTTATGAATTTTTAATATATTTTTTTAATGAAATTGTATTAAATAAATAAAAATTATTGATTTTAAAACAAAAATTTCAAAATACTATATTAATATTAAAAAGCTATTTAACTTTTTAAATTTAACATGTATTAGATATTTTATTAATTAATAAATATAAATAGTAGTAAAATAATTTCTAAAATATTAAAATAATCAAAAATTAAATAATAGAAAAAATTAAACTTTCAAAAAATTATATTTTTAACTAAAAAACAAAAAACACGCTTAAAAAATATTTTATAAAAAAAATATTATCCAAAAAATAATTATAAAAGCTGAAATTTCACAAAATTTTTAGTTATTAAATGAAATATATTAATTTATAAATTATCTATAAAATAATAATTAAAAACATTTTATATATTATTATAAAAATAATATATACATTATATTAATATTTTATTTAATATTTATGTACTAATCTAATTTAAATATTAATAAAAAATACTAATAATATTTTATAATACAAAAAATCAATTATAATTTATAAAAAATAAAACATAAAACATATAGTAATATTTAATATAAAAATATAAAAGTTAAAAAAAAGAATAAATATAAAAACAAAATTATAATAAGATATAAAAGAATTTTATATTATAATATTCGAAATAAAAAAAAATTATAAATTTTAAATTAAAAAATGCTATAAATTGATAAATATCTTAAAATAAAAAAATAATAAAAAATTTTATAAAAATATATAATTTCAAATTAAATTAATTGTTAAAATATATTAAATAAAAAGTTTTACAAAAATATTAAAGTAAACAAACTAAATTTTAAATAAATATTAAAATAAAAATATTATATAAAAAAAATATTAAGAATAAAAGCACATTGTATTTTGATAAATGGATTTTTATATTATTAATATAAATAAATATATAAGTAAAATTTTAGAAAATACGTAAAAAATTTTTAAAATAAAATTTTTAAATATATTATCATTATATTATTATTATTATTATTATTATTATTATTATTATTATTATTATATAAATTATATAAATTATATAAATTATATATATATCTTTTTTTTTATAATCTTTTCTAAAATTTTTTTTTTTTTTTATTTATATTTTTAATATATTTAAATATATTTAAACTTATTTATTATATTGAATAACATATGTACTATAAATATTTTTAGATATAATAAGTTTCAATAATATTTTTTTTTATTTATTATAATATCATTTATATATAAAATTTATTTTGTTACATAATTATATTTTAAATTAAGATGTTTATTGTATTTTTTTTTATATAAATTTTAAAGATATTTTGTTCTCCCTATATTTTATTTAATTTTAAATAATTATAATAAATATATTTTATTATTTTTACTGAAATAATTTCTTTATATATATATATATATATATATATATATCATAATTATAAATATTTTAATATTTATACTCAAAATTATTTTCAAATACATTTTAATATTATAATTTGAAATATTTATATTATAAGTCTTATATTAATATTATTATATTTCCTATTTTAATTATTTAAAATTATATTATTCTAGTATATTCGAAATATTTCTAATTTTATCTTCTATTTGATTTTTTCATTATTAATATTTAAATCCTTAGAAAAATTAATTTTTTTTTACAATATATTATTTATTTTTCGGATTTTACTTTTAAAGTTATTATACGGATACAAAATTAAAATAAATAAAATTTAAATGAAAACTAATACAAAAAAATAATATATTGTTATTAGTATAGAATGTAAAATGTGGAATAATATAATAGAAATATATAAAATTAAGGAATTTAAATATAATAAAATGTATTGTTATTTTTATATTTTCTTTTATTAATAATTATTCTTTCATTTCAAAATATTTCTTATATTTTTATAATTTGTTGTTTACTAATATATGGCAAAAAAAAAAATTAATATTAAAGTTTAAAGAATTTTAATAATATTTAAAATTAATAAAATAATATTAATTTAAAAAATATAATTTATAAGCTATTCGATTTTTTGATTGATTAATATTTAATTATTTAATATTATTTCTTAAAAATATAAATAAATTAGTTTAATAAATAACTAAAACAATATAAATTAAATACATTTTAGTCAAAAAATATTGGTTTATAAAGAAATGAATAGCAAATATATTAAATTAGTGAAATTATAAAAACAACATAAAAAAGTACATATGATTATATTTTCACATTAAAAAAACAATAAAAAATAAAAAAGTAATAAAAAAACATAATAAATTAAAAAATATATTACTAAAAGGCACAAAAAAATATCACACAAATGTAAAGTAAACTAAAAATAGTTGATGGATACGTATGGGATAACGAATGCTTATTAGGCGAAGGTGCATTTGGTAAAGTATACAAATGTCAAAAACAAAATAAATAATTCGCCGTTAAAGTAATAAAAAAGACAACCCTATAAACGTCTTAAATACAATTAGAAACATTAGAAAATGAAATAGAAGTCATGAAAAAGTTTACGAAATCAAATAATATTTTAAAATATATATCCCATTATTCTGACGATTAAAACTATTATATTTTTACCGAATATTGCGAAGGAGGAAATCTCCGTACTTATATACAAAGACGAGGTGGTTATTTATAAGAAAATTAATCAATTGAAATATTAAATCAATTAATAAACGGATTCAAAGATTTAATCAAGAATGGATACCTACATCGAGATATAAAACTAGAAAACTGCCTAATTAAATAAAACACTTTTATATTATCAGATTTTGGCCTTGCTACTAAATACGACCTTAAAGGATATAAATTAATTAAACAACAAGTTGGAACTCCCCTATATATGTCCCCTTAATTATTAGAGAATTATCCATATACTACTAAGGGTGATATATGGTCTTTAGGAATGCTTTTTTATGAAATGTTATTTGGGAAAACGTTAAAAAAAAAAACTAAATTATAAAAAAACTATAAAAATACAATTTTATATATATTTATAGTCCTTGGAATTGTAAAAATTTGAGTTCTTTTTTATATGAAATTAAAAATAAGCCTCTTTTGTTTCCTTTAAATATACCAATAAAATAAGAAACAAGAGATTTTTTAATGAAATGTCTTTCAATAGATGAAGGCAGAAGAATGACTTGGGAAGAAATATTTTCACATGAAATGATATAAAGTTAAAGAAAGAAAATAAAGTTAGATGAAAAAAGCAAATCAATATTATTTGATTTGCAAAAAATAGTTTTTTTTAATAAAATAAATATAAAAAAAATCCTTTTTGATAAATAAAAAAATTTGATTTTTTAGATAAATCAAGCTTTTTTGAATTTCTAAAATAAATAGATCATATAATTTCTGAAAAAAATTCCAACTTTCTTTTTCAAGCAATTTCATAGCAAAATTAAACAATTTTAATTTCAAATATATTAGATATTTTTAGTAAAAATTATAAATAAAATAAGCATAATAATAAAAATAATAAAATAGAATTGATTTTGAAAGATATTAAAGCTATAATTAATAATCAAAATGTTAATTTATAATAAATATTCACTGATTTTGTCAAAAAAGGCGAAACATCTTTTAATTTGGAACAGTTTTCAAATTTGATCCATATAATAATACCTTAAATTAAAAGGCAAGATATTAAAAATTGCTTCAATGAATTCGACTTAAATAAAAATGGTAAAATTTCATTAGAAGAGTTTAAGGAAATTCTTCAATCAGAAAAGGAAATCAAATAAAAAAATAATGAATATTCTCTAATAGGGTATTTAAAGGAGTTTTGCTAAAAGAACAATATAAATACAAGTATAATGTATAAAAATATAAATACAAGTAAAGATAATTAAGTGGATATTTAATAATTTTCGAAATTTTTAAAAATTTTAAACCAAAATTAGCAGCTTTAATGTCAAATCGATTAAGTTTTTAATATTTTTGATAAAAATTAAGATGGAAATATTTCTCTATAGGAATTTAATTTTATTTTGAAATGAATTTTTGTAATTTTTCTTTTTTTAAAAAAAAATAGATTTTAATTTAATTTAAATTAAAAATAAAAAAATATTATATTGTGTTAATAATAATATATTTATATTTAATAAGTTACTTTTAAACTAATAAAAAATGATTTGAAAAATATATTTAAATAGATTGTATTTTTTTAAAGTTTTTATGATTTCATCTTAATTTTAATTAAAATAAAAATATAAAAAAGTTTAATTTTATATAAATTTATATTTTAATATGAGATTGTTTATAATATTAAATATAATTTGTTAGTTTAATCATTTTTAAATTCAGTAAATAAAAAAATAAAATAAAATATATATTAAAAAATAAATATATTTTTAATTATGATATGAAAAATTCTTTTGAATGTTTTAAAATTTTAAATCTATAAAAAAAAAATATATAAATAAAAAAATTCTTAAATATCAAAAAAATAATTAAGTAAAAAAGAATGAACATAAATTTTTTAAAATAAAAATATTTATAAAATATATACAATAAAAATAAAAATTTAAATATATAAAAATTAATATTATATAATTAAATTATAAAAAATATATTTATATTAAAATTGAATAAAAAATTAAAAAAAAAAAATTAAAAATTATATATTTATTTTTTTTAAAATTAAAAAAAATTTATATAAAAATTAAAATATTTTTTTTATTATAAATATTAAAAAGATTAAT
>NW_004087772.1:0-3101 GCF_000220395.1 Ichthyophthirius multifiliis | reverse complement strand
CTTAAGTTATAAGAACATTTACAATAAAAAGAGAGCAAATTTTTAATTAAAAACTTTTTATAAACTAAATTTTTTAAATTAGGAAGTTAAATTTTAAAATATAGATAAATAATTATCATAATAATTAAAAAGGATGTAATAAATATATAGTTAATTTATATATTTATTATATTACTGAAGACTATATAAGTGAATCATAATATTTCTTTATATTTTATCAAAAATTAAACAAAAAATAGTTGGAACAAGTTATTAATATTGATTATAGTTTCTGTATTTCTTATTTCATATAGATAGTATTAATTAATAATTTTATATTTTTATTAAATATATAAATAATGTATAGTGCGTATAATATTATTATCTCAAGTGTATATAATTTTTGGTTAAATAAGAATGTAAGACTTATTTTTTAATAATTTTATTGTTAAATTATTTTAAATATTATAGGATGTATAAATAAATAAATAAAATTAATTAAATTTATTATTATTAAATTAAAAGCTTGTATTTCTCATTATTTTATATAAATATGGGCTTTTAAATCAAAAATAGAAAGTTTAACTTTATTTATTGTATTTCTATTAATTTAAAATAGAAAGTAATATTTTATTATATTTTAATTAATTCTTTTTAAATCTTTAATTAAAAATAGGAAGTATGTTTTTTTATTATAATTTTTGCTAATATATATTAAATATAATTAGTGTGTAAAATTTTACTAATAATATAATTTATTTCGAGAATATATTTAAAAAGAATGAAGTAATTTATTATTAATAAAAAATATAAATATTATTTATTAAATATTTAAATATATCTGAAACAAAATAAAATTTATATATTTCTATAATTATTTCTTTTATATTATATCTTATCATAACATAACATATAATATCATATTTTTTTAATATTTTATTCTAAATAGCAAATCATGGTATTATATTTTACATTAATTATTAATAATCATCTTATTAAGGTTTAAAATATGATTATTAAAAAAAAATTATATTATTATTACAAATATATTTAAAAAATTAATTCAGATTGACAATATAAAGTACTTTTTTCGAACTATTATATATATTAAAAAAAATTAAAAATTAATAAAGATGAAATATTAAATGAGTATACGCATACAGAAGAGCATTATATATATTTTATAAATTATATAAAAGAAATAATATATTATATAATCATATTAATTTTTATAATTCTATTTAAATATAGTAAATTATCGTAAAACAAATAAAATATTAAATCATTTAGTAAACAAAAAATAAAAAAAATTATAAGTTCTTAAATAAATTAGAAAACATTATAATTATGTTAAAAAAATAAATATGTATATTTATTTTTTATGTTTTTATTTAAAATATGGCGTAAAAGTATTAATTTTTACTAAATATTAAAAGTATATGTTTTAATTAGTAAATTTTTTATTTATTTATTTTAAAAATAATTTTAAATTTAATTTATTAATTTATATATTATGTTTTTCTAAGTTTTAATTAAGCAAAAAATAAAATTTTTAAAAAATACATTTTATTATTAATTATAATAAATAATTAATAAATATATATTTTTATTGGATATTAAAAAAAATTAAATAAATTTAATAAAATAAATACATTTAAGAGAAATTTTTAATATTTAAAGATTTTTAAGTATCATTATATTCATAAGCCATTCATTTTTATATTTTTTTCTTAGCAACTTTTTAGGAAAAAATCAATTTTTATATAATGAAAATCTATTAATAACTACAATAAAATATTTTTTAATAAAGTTTTTTTCTTTGTTTAAACAAGTTTTTTATTTATTTTAAATAAACTAAGAATAATAAAAATTGCATTAATTGAATGTTTAATATATTTAAATTTAAACCTTTGAAGAATAATAATATCACAAAAAAAAATATAAAAAAAAATATTTTTAAGAAAATATATACTATAATATCATGAAATTAATTTTATAGATTTTTACTTAATATGTATAAAATAAAATTTAAAGTTTAAAAAATTAATTAATAATGCATTTAATATCTATATTTTATAAAAAAAATATTTGATATAATTATTCTTAATTTTATTAAACTTATTAACAAAGCCGGTAAATTTATATTATGTAAATCATATTATTAACTAATAAAATTAAAGCTAAATATTTATATTTTAATTTCTTTTACAAAAAGATTTTATACATTTAAATCTATGTCTTTATTATTAATAAAAGTTAAAATCAAAAAATTAATTTTCTATTATTTTTCGCTCATTTTAATTTTATTATAAAAAAATTAAAAAAAAACTTTATAAAAAACAATTGATTTATTATTTAAAAATTATTATTTTAATATTTATTTTCTTTATTATTCAAAACATTTTTTTAGTTTTAAATTAAGATTATATTCAAATAACTATTAGTTTATTTATTCTTGCTTTAATAATATTTTTTTATTTATTTTGATTTTAGTAAAACATTAAATATAAAAAAAAAATTATATGAGAAATAATGTTATAACAATTTGAATTATATAAATATATATAATTAATTATAAATGATTTATTATAAATTATTAATAAAAAGAATTTTTTTATTGATTTCAATTGAAAAAGCAATACTTAAAATTTTATTAAATAACAGTATTTAATTGCAAGTTAAAATATTTAAATTTAAAAAAAGAATTATTATATCATTTTTTTTGATTTTCTCTCTATAATTAAAAAGTTGGAAAAGAAGATATATTAAAAAAGATAAAAAAATAAATAATTGAAAGAATGTATAAGATTTCAAAATATTCTTTAAATTTTTTTTAAAAATAGATTTATAAATGCAATTTTTATATAATTTAATTTTTATATGTCCTTTTTATTTTTAAAAATATATAAAAAAAGAAATTATTGATATTAAAAAAAATATAAGTTAATAAATAAATAAAAAATATAAAATAATATAGTAATAAATTAAATATAAAGAAAATAAAATATATTATATATATATATATATATATATATATATATATTTATAAGTTATTTTATTCTTAATTTCTAATATTTTATTAAAATATTAATTATTGATTTAATACAATATTAATATTAATT
>NW_004086365.1:0-10159 GCF_000220395.1 Ichthyophthirius multifiliis | reverse complement strand
AGTTTTTTATATTAAATTTATATAAAAAAGATATAATTATGAGGTTATTTTTTTTTATTATAAATATATATATAAATTAAATATATATATATATATATATATATATATATATATATATATATATATATTTATAATTATAATAATTTTTAAAATACTTTTATTATATATTTTTTATTTATCTTATTTTTATTTTTATTAAAAAATATAAATAATTTTTATAATTTTTATCATTTATATAAAAATTATATATAGATTTTTCTTATAATATTTAATTAAATACAATTTTCTATTTTTTATAATATATTTTTATACAAATTAATATAATTTTTCGACTTATATCTAATTATTCGAATTATAAAAAAATATATATGTATATATATTATGATTTTTTTTTTATTATAGATAATTTTTTTTAATAATAATATATTTTTCATTGAATAAATATTTATATTCTTTAAATATATTTTCATATTTTTGTTAAAATGATATGAATTTTAAAATTATTTATAGTTAATTATAATTTAAAATATATTTTAATTAGTAAATTTGTGATTAAAATAAATATCTGAAATAAAATCATAAGATATTTATTTATTAAAATAATATCTTAAATATTATTAATTATAAAAAAAATAAAATAGAATGTCAATATTCAAAATTATATTAATTCATATTATTTTTTCTTATCTTTAAAATAATATGATTTTTTTTATATTTATGTTTAAAAAAAATAAAAATAAAAATATAAAATAATTTTCGTATATGCTTAAGATCATATATTCATAGAATATATTACTTTTATAATAGAAATACAATGTAAATATAATATTATAATTGTTTATTATATAATAAAATATTTTTATTTATTATAATCAATATAAATACTATAGAATAATTTTTTTTTCTAAATTTAATTTATTAATTTTCCAGAAATTAAAAATACAAAAATAAAAAAAATAAAAAATGTTATTAAATAAATTTAATGAAAATAAAATAGAAAAAAAATAAAACATTAAATATATTTATACATATCCTCATGATTTAATAAAAATAATATATTTAAAATAATAAAAAAAAATACTAAAAAATAATGATTAAAATCTAATTCTTATTAACTTATTAATATTCGTAATATTGACAGAATCTAGTCAATAATAAAATAATGGTGTTGTAAATGTTTAAACTGAATGTTAAGAAGGCTATTACTATGATTAAAATACTCATGAATGTGTTTCTTGTTAAACTAAATTCAGTGACTGTTTATAATGTACTCAAAGTAGTTGCTCTTAATGTGCTACTGCATATTTACTACTTGATTCTCAAACATAATGCACCAGAGATCCTTCTTATTTAGATAAACATACTGGAGATTATTGCAATGAAGGCTGCAATACATGTCTTGAATCGAAAAAATGTATCGAATGTAAGGATGGTTATTATTTAGATTTTGACGAAAAAGGAGACACAATTTGTGTTATCTGCACTAGTAAATTTGATAATTGTTAAAGATGTAATAAATATAATTGCACTAGATGTTAGACAGGTTATTCATATTATCACTCTATTTAATGCTAAAAAGAGGTTAAGTAAAATATGGAAAATTTTGTATTTAAGGATGTGATTCATGTGTTTTAAATTAAAATGATTGTTTATAATGTTTAGATGGCTTTTATTTAGATAAAGATGAAAATTAAAATCGAGTATGTTTCAGTTGTAATAGTAAATTCAGTAATTGCTAAAGATGCAGTCCTAGTTTTTGTGATAAATGTAATGATGGGTATTCATATGATAATTCTGATAAATAATGCAAACAAAGAAAATATGTTTAATAGAATTCTCTTAATTTTTACATAGATGGATGTTATTCATCTAATGATTCTGCAGAATGTAAAGAATGTTGGGATGGTTATTTTGATATGTGGGAAGATAAAAAAGAAAATAAAACTTGTTTTACTTGTAGAAGAAAATCCCTTAATTGTGTAGCATGTGATATAAATAGTTGCACCTAATGTAGAGATGGATATTATATGAATTAATAAGTTAAATAATGCTTTACTGTTCCAGGAAATAGATTTTTACATAAAGTCTAAGCTAATTATTAATGATTAAATAGCTAAGCTATTAAATAATGCGATCTTTTGTTATTGCTGCTTTTGATAATATTTTTAACTATATTAATTATTATATTAGTATTTTTATAAAAAAATGAGAATTTTTTTTAAATAAAAAAATAAAAATCTAAAATTAAGAAAAATTTAAATATTTATATTTTTTTTATTAAGATAAATATTTATATAATAATAAATTATTTTAAATAACTTTTTTAAATTATCATTTAAAAGAAATTTAATATCATTTCATTTAAAATTTTAGATTTTTTAATATTATTTATTTAAATATTAAATTTTTATTTATTATAATTATATATTATATTTTTATTATTTTTTAAACTTTAAAATTTAAGTAACAAATATTTATTTACTTTTATATTTTTTTTTTTATATTTTTTTATTACTTTATGCCTAAAATTTTTATAATCTTGTTAGCTTTATCATTATTAATTTATAAAACTTTTTTTTATTTTTGATAATTTAGTTATCCTAAAATAAAAAAAAAACAGCAATCATTCCAAAATATAAAATAATATAATAAATATTATTGTAAATCTCATATATTTAATATGATATTATTATATTACAATCGTTAAGGCTAGAAGAATTTCATGATAAAAGTATATAAATATTTTATAAAATTAAATTATAAAATATAGATATATGGGCTATTTTGAAAAATCTTAAATTAGGCTATGGGTTTATATTTAATGCTTTTGTTAAAATTTTATAGAGTTAAGATTGCATATTTTATGAGAATTATTAAATTCTAAGTTATTACATTTTTTGTATTTTTTAATTTATTTTTCAAAAATAAAAATTTAAGTTTTAAATAAAAAAAAAATATATATATAAAAGAAAATTAAAAATAATGATTATAATATAAAAATTTAAAAAATTATAAATATTTTTTGTATATATATACATTTATATATATAAGTTTTGTAAAAAGTATTAACTGTAAAAGTTAAAATGTTTAAATTAGATTTAGAAATGTTAATTGATATTAAAATATTGTATTAAGTAAATAATAATAAAAATTAAGAATAAACATATAAACTTTAAAAAATTATTTAGATAATATATATATAAATATATGAATATATATGTATATATATATATATATATACATATATATATATATATATATATATATATATTATTCATATATTAAATATTTTTTTTTTTTTTTATTAACCTATTTATATATTTATGATTTAAAAATCATTTATTTTTAATTTATTCAAAGATATTTAATTTTTATTTATATTATTTTTTAATAGTATAATTTTTTTATTATTAAAATATTGCCAAATTTTATATCATTTAAAATATTAATATAAAAATAAATTTACCATATATTTATAATTTTTTTTGATTATTTTATTTTATAATAAATTTGATTAATTTTTTTTATTTAATTTATTATTATATATATTATTATTATATTTTTTATTAATTGATTTTTTCATATATATATAATTATTGTTTCTTCTTTTTTAAATATATACATTTATTTTTTAAATTATTTTTTTCATTTATTTTAATTTAAATAAAATATATTTATTTTTATCATTAAATATTTATTTTTATATAAATGTAATTATTTTAAATATTATAAAGATTTAATAGTTAAATTGATTTATAAAAAGTATAATTTAATTTCACATATTATATTTTTATAATTAATCATATTTAATTTAAATTAACTAAATATTTTTTTAATTTTTTACATTTATATAAGAATCAAAAACATTAAGTTTAAAAAGAATAAAACAAATAATAAATTAAATTATATTATATTAATATATAAAAATTATTTATATGTTTTTTATATTAAATATTTATCATTTAAAAAAATTATTTTTATTTATTTATTATTTTATTTAATCAATAAAATTTTTAATTAATTATGAGATATTGTATATTTAATTATATTTTTTGAATAATTTTATATATAAAAAAAATATTAATGAAATTTTTCAAAGTAAAAATCTTTTTTTTTTTCAATAATATATTTTATAGTATTTAAATAATTTTAATTAAAAATAAAATATAATAATATATAAAAATATAATTATGATTAATAATCTTATAAATTATATGTTAAGTCTTAATTCAAATATAATTTATTAATATTTTTTTAATCATCTATATTATTATTTTAATTTTTTTTAGATATAAATTTACAATTATTTTAATAAATTTTTATTGTTATAATTTGTATTTATTTTTAATTTTTTTTCAATAAAATCAATAAAAATAAAATTTTAATGCTTTGTTATTTAAAAAACTTTATATAATAGTTTTATTTATTTATTTTAATATTTAAAAGTGAAATTATTTTATATTTTAATATATTTTTATTTATTTTATTTTTGATTTTTGATTCATTAATTTTTTTATTATGAGAAAATAATAAAAAAATAGTAAAAAAAAACAGAAAATTATAATAATATTTTAATAAGAAGAAGTAAAAATAAAGTTATTTTTGTATTTCTTAAAAATTAGGATATGTTTTAGTTGTTTTTTATAAAAATTTTAAAATTATTTTTCTCTCATTTAAATATTTAATGGAAATCTAAACTATTTATATATATAATATTTTTATTTTTTATTCTAATAATATGTTTATTTTATTAGTGGCTTTACTATATTTTTATATTACTTTATTTATTTAAAAACTAAAATATTTCTAAATATAGAAGCTAGTAATATTTTTTTCGTGAATGAAAGTCATATTAACTAGCACTACCCCCCGGGATTTTTTTCGGGGATATAATAAACACAATTATTTGGTGGATATGATTACATTAGCGCTAAAAATTCTATTTTATTCTCTCGAATATATCCACAGCGTCTATAACAGTTACTCCATGGTTAGACTTTTTCATATAGAGTGCAATATTGATTTATTTATCATCATTTTAATATAAGCAATGATAACTGCTTTAGTTAGAATCAATTTGCAGGAAAAAGACAAGATACTCATAATAATGTAATAGAAAGTTTTGTTATTTTCGTTTCTTTCTTTTTTGCATTTTTGCTTGTTTGTGTGGAAAGAATTAGATGAATAATAATAGAAATAATTTAAAAAAAAATATAAAATAAAAGCATCTGTCTGAAGCATTAAAGGAAAGCTTTAATAATAATATATAAGAAATTTAAGAAAATAAATTAAAAATTTATATTTAGTTAAAATAATATTAATCTTTATATATTATTTTAATATATATTAGAAATAAGTAATGTAAAAAAATTAAAAAATAAATCAATTTTTATTTTATTTTTTTGAAAATTCTAGATACTAATTAAAAGTCAAATGTAAAAATTTATATGACTTCAAAAATATTTGAAAAAGCGTGTTTATTTGTCTCTATCTTTTGTTTTTATGTACATTTAGTCTAATTATGGAATAGATTTTTAATTTACCGAATAGTAATTGGCTTTAATTGCCAGCTTACCTATTATTCTTAATGAAATAGATTATTATGCAGGCATTTTAGGGTTAAATATAAATAAATTTATTATAATAAAAACAAGAAATCTTAAATTTTGAGAATAGAAGAAGGCACGAAAAATAAAATAAAAAGGAATATTTGTACAATTTTTTACTTTTAAAGATGATTGAATATGCTATTTTTGGTAAATATAAAATTAATATGTAAAGTATAGGAATAAATGCTGATAAATTAGACGTTAAAATATTATAAATACTTGATATAAGCTGAATATATTATTAAAATAATATTAAATAAATTGATATTTATTTAATATAAAAAAAAAACTAAATATATTTTTTTTTATAAATATGTTAAACATTTATGCAAAATAACCAAATTAATATATTTCCAAAATTTTTTTATTTATAAATAAAAAATTATTTAAGATTAAAAATTAGTTTTAAATTGTGATTATATATATTTCATTTAAATTAAAAAAATATTAATAATTAAAAATTGTAAAATATATTGAAAAAAAAATATATATATATATATATATATATATTTATATTTATATAATTAATTATATATATATATTTTTTATTTTACAATAATTCTCCTTTTTTATATTCTTAATACTTATATATTAATAATTAAAAATGTCTTATTTTTAATATGATAAACTAACCATATAATTTTTGAAATTTTTATATATAAAGTAATAAAATTATATAAAAAAGAATTAAGAATTAATAAATATTTGTTAGCATAATTTTAATTTTTATAGAAATTATTAAAAAACTATATTTAATTAAATATTATTTTTCTTATAATTTAAATGAAATAATATTGAATTTATTAAATTTTAATTTTAAAAAGATATGTTTAATATATTTATATTTTTTATTTAACAAACATTTAAAATTAAAAAAAATATTTTTTATAAATATTATATTATAATAATTAATATAATTAAATATAATTTTTTAAAGTTAAAAAAATATAATAAAATAATAGAAATTTTAAATTTTTATATATAATTTCAATAATTATATTATTATTAAAAATCATAATATTAATGATTCTAATATAAAATAGCATATATCAAAATTAAATATTTAATCATTTATAATTGGCTTAAACTCTATGTAAAAATCAAGAAGTCGGATTTATTAAGCATTATTATTGAGATTCATTAAAATAGTATCCATCTTTACATTAGGTGCAATTTTTTTTATCACATGTTACACAATTAATGAATTTACTACTACAACTTAGACAATGTTAATTTTCATTATCTTCCTAATCATCATAATAACCGTCCCAACATTCGTTACATTTTCCAGATTCATCACATAAATAACATCCATCAAAGCAAAAAGTTGCTAAATTTCCTTTGGTACCATCGCCTTCTTTGCAATTTTTTTCAGGTTTATCATACGAATATCTAGTAATACATCTTTCGCAAAAACTATAAGTGCATCTTTAGCAATTACTGAATTTACTACTACAACTATTACATACTTTATTTCCATTTACACTAGAATCTTCATAAAAGCCATCTGAACATTATAAACATTCTCCAGATTAAGAACATATGTCACATCCTTAACTGCAAGATTCTCCATATTGTACGCTATTATCATCTGTAGTAGATTCTTTTTAGCATTAATCAGAGTTATTTTTTGAATAACCAGCCTAACATCTAGTGCAACTATTTTTAGTACATCTTTAACAATTATCAAATTTACTAGTACAAATAACACAAGTTGTGTCTTCATTTTCTTCTAAATTTATATAATAACCATCCAAACATTCCATACATTCTCCTGATAGGTAACATATATCACATCCTTCATGACAATGATCTCCAATATGTTTATCTATTAAAGTACTTTTGATGCATTATGTATCAGAATCAAGTATTAAATATCCAGTAACACATTAAGAGCAACTATTTTGAGTACATTATAAACAGTTACCGAATTTAGTTTGGCAAGAAGCACACTCACGAGTATCTTAATCATAATAATAGCCTTCTTAACATTCAGTTGAAGCATTTACAACACCATTATTTTATTATTGACTTGATTCTGTCAATATTACGAATATTAATAAGTTAATAAGAATTAGTTTTTTGAACATTATTTTAATTAGTATTATTTTTATTATTAGGTATTTTTTAATATTTTTATTAATTCATGAGAATATATAAATATATATTTATATATGTTTTTTTTTTCTATTTTATTTTTATAAAATGTATATAATAATCTTCTTTTATTTTTTTAATTTTTGTATTTTAATTTGTGGAAAATAAATAAATTAAATTTTACAAATAATAATTTACTATAATATTTACATAGATTATAATTAATAAAAACATTGTATTATATAATAAAACAATTATAATATCATTATTTTTATATTATATTTTTAAAATTTAATTTATATATTATATCAATATATAAACTTTAGCTTTTATGAAAATTATTTTTTATATTTTTATTTTGTTTTTCGGAAAGATATAAAATAAAAATGTATTTAAGTTATGAACAAAAATAATATAGATTAATTAAATATAAATTTTCTATTTTTTTGATTTTATAATTAATAAAAAATATTAAATTTAAAAAAAAAAATATCTATAAATTTAATTTTATAAGAAATTAATTATTATAAAATAAATTATAATTAAAAATGTTTTAAGTTATTATAAACAATAATTTATATTAAAATATATTCATTTTATATAAATAAAATAATTTATGCTTTAATTTATTTTATAAAAAATACATATTAAAAAATAATCTTTTTAATTTTTTAATATTATTAATAAAAATTTTAATATTCATAAATAAAATTAGTCATTATTATATAAAATTATTATTATATAAGAATTTTTTCTTATAAGAATATAACTAATATTAATTTTATAAAAATAAGTAATATATTATAAAAATATATAATTTTTTTATTTAAATTTTGTAATATTAAATATAAAAATAAATTATATAATTTTTAAGTTTAAATAATAATAAAAAAAAAAAAAATTCAATATTTTATATTTATTTTTTATATATATAAAAAAGAAATGATAAAAATTAATTATAATTTATATTTTAAATTATATTTTTATAATATAAAATATTAAAATGTATTTATATATTATATATATTATTATAAATAATTATACATCTTTATCAATTTTTTTTTTTATTTATTTTAAATTTAAATATCTTTTTATTTTTTATTTATTTCTTTTATATTGTTTTCTTATATTTTCTTTTTCACTTTTATTAATAAATTATTATAATATGTATATATTATTTTTATTGATATTTAATAATAAATATTTATAATATTATTTTCTATTATCATTTTTAACAAATAAATAAGTACTTTTATAAATTTTTTATTTAAATAATATCCTCAAATATTATGCTTTAATATTATTTAATTTTTCTATTTTTATTTTTTATTTTTATTTATTATTAAATTTTTAATAAATTAAATAAGGTGATTTTATTATTTAAATATTATATTGAAATCTTATAATAAAACAAATTCATTATTTGTTTAATGTCAGATTTTAAATTTATATATTTATTTTAAATTATAATAATTAATATTTTTTTAAAATAAATTCAATATAAAAAGTAATAAAATTTACAATCCATTATATTTAAATTAATATTTTTTATTTTTATAAAAAAAAATCAAAATTAAAATTTGTATATAAATTATAAAATTTTATAATAAATTTAATTATTAATTTTTAAAATGTCTAAATACTTTAAAATAAAAAATTCTAATTAAATATAATAAAAATATTAAAAATAAAATAAAGAATAATAAATATTTAAATATTTTAAATAATAAATAAAATATTTAATAAGTATAGATTATGAATAAAAATAATAATTAAAATTTAAAAAAATTAATAATAAATATAATTGTTATGTTATAAAATTTTTCTAAATTATTCTATTAATTTAATGAAATTAATGAAAAAAATTCAATTAATTAAAGATATATATTTTATTTTAATTTTTATTTTTATTTATATCTTTATTTAAATTTTATTTATATTATTATTTATATTTTAATTTTATTTTATTTTATTTATATTTTTATTTTTATTTTTATTTTTATTTTTAGATATATATATATATATATATTTTTATTTAATAAATATATTTTTATATTTTATATTATTATCAAATAATTCTAATTTATTTTTTATAATAAATGAAAAATTATTCATTTTTTTTTTTTTTATATATTTATAAATATTTATGTTTTAAAATATTTTAGATAATAAAAATATTTAATTAAAAATAGATATATTATATTTATATAACATAATTATTTATATTCATTATAAAAAAAATTAATTTTTAATATACAATTTATATATTAAATATTATTTTATTCATTATATACTATAAAAAATATATATACGTATATAAATAAAAATTATATATTTATTTTATTTTTATTTATATTTTTATTTTTATATCTAATTTTTATTTTAAATTTATAAAACATTTATATTTTTATTATAACTTATAAAAAATAATCATATTATTTTTATATTATTAG
>NW_004086366.1:0-20732 GCF_000220395.1 Ichthyophthirius multifiliis | reverse complement strand
AATAAATATTTAACAATATATATAAATTATATATAATTTTATATACATATTTATTAAATTTTATATATAATATTTTATTTCTATACTTATTATTTATCTAATTTATATATTTAATTTTACAAACTTTAAATATTTTTTATTTAAATTAATTTACGCACTCAAATATGATTATCAATAATATTTTATATTTTTTTAATCATATAATTAATCTTGAAATTTCTTTTATATTATAAAATATTAAATATTTTTTTATATTTTATTGTTTTATAATTTTTTTTTTATGTTTGAAAATTTATAAAATTAATTTATTTTCATTTTGTTTTTTTTTCTTATTTTTATTTCATTAATAATTAATTTTTTTTATTTAGATTAAATAATTTTATTCTTTAATTTAAATATATATATATTATTTAAAAAATTTACAAAAAAAATAATATAAATTAATTTATATTATATAATATTACATATTTTATTAATTTTTTAATATTTTTATATATTATTTATAATATATATTTATATATTATTTATAATATATATTTATATATTATATTTTTATATTAACATAATTATTTATAAAATATATTTAACTTTTTTTAATTAGTATAAAAATCTTAAAGTAATTAGTAATATATTTTTATTTCTTAGAAAATAAATAATATTAAAAGATAATTTTATTTTATATTTTTTTTTAATTAATTTAATGTATAAGTAAATTTTATTCTTATTATTAACAAAAATACCATTTTTTAATTTTTTCTAATTTACTTTTTATTTAATTCAATTTTTTTTACTTATTATTTTATTTTATTTATTTTTATATTACTTATTTTTATTAAAATCTTTAAAAAAATATATAGATTTCTTTTAAATATATTATTTTTTTTTTATTAAAATATAAAATATAAACATTTAAAAAAATAAAAAATATTATATTATTAAATGAATATCTTACAAAAATTTTAATATTTATTTATAAAATTTTATTTATATAAAATAATATATTAATTTATCATTAATTTGTTTCATCATAGTATTATAATATTATTTCAGAAAAGCCTAATTATAAAAAAAAAAAAATATCTTTATTATATTAAAAAATAAATACTTAATAATGTTTATTTGCTTATTAGCATAAAATCGTTCCACCATTAAAAATCAAAAAACTTATTATCCAATTCAATTTTTTTATCTTATTATTCTTATTAATATTTTATCAAATCTAATCCTAAATATAAACAACATTTAGCAAGTTCAGATTCAGAAAATTATTTTAAACATAAATATTATGTATCATTACATATATTTAAACAATACTAAATAATATCTTTATCAACTTAAAAAAATAAAATAAAATTAAAAAAACTATTTTTTTTTTTTTTACATTCAAATATTTATCCATAAATTATAAGTATTTCCGAATACATATGATTTTATTGTGAAATTTAATAATTAATAAGTCTTAATAAATATTATTCGCATTATAGTATTTCATTTTTGATTTATGAATACTCATAAAATTATATATTTTGTTTATTTTTAACTTTTATTCATAAAAAAAGATTATTTTTAATTTTACTTTTTCTAAATTAAATGATGGAGCAAATTCTTCACATATTTATTTCTATGTATAATCTTTTAAAAAGCTTAATTTTATATATTAAATATCAACACTTTATTATTTGTCGTTTCCATTTTCTTCTTTTTATCTTAATAAATTTGCTGTTTTATATATTTTTGTTATAACAAAACACATGTTTATGATATCTTTTTTTTTTTAATTTAAAAAAAAATAGGTTATATTTTTTTTGTTTTGAGAAATTATACCCCTAATTTTTCTATGCTCTTCGCATGTTTTTGAAACTAAAAATATGCAAGCACCTATTATAATCTAAAAATATTAATAATAGATAATTTATTATTTAAATTATTTTATGATTAAATTAAAAAAAAACTTCTGATTTAAATTTATTTGTTGGATGACTAGAAAGTAATTAATAATAATGAATTATTTAAGAAATAGAGTTTTATGATATTTATAAAGATATACATATTTCTTCAATTAAATAAATAAATTATTCTTATTTCATTTATTAGTAATAAAAAAAAAATTATAAAATTAATCTTATATATATTATATTATATTTTTTATATTTTTAAATTTATAATAAAATTAATTAGAAAGAATTAATAATATTTCTAATTTTTATTATATAGATAAATTTTAAATTAATAAGTATAAAAAAATATATAAAACAATAAATATAATAGAGATTATTTAAAAAAGTTTGAAAAAAAATTAATAATAATAATATATAAAACTTAAGAATAAAAAAAAACATATTAAAAAAAATAAAAAAATATAAAAAAAATGAGAATGAAAATAAAAATATTATATTTTTTTTATTTTTTTTATTTATTTATGAATATATAATTAAATAATATATATATATATATATATATATATATTTATTTAATTTATATCTTTTATCTAAATAATTTAATTTTTTATTTATTTATTTTTATTTTTGTTTTGTTATATAAATATATTAATTAAATAAATATATAAATTTATAAATTATTTTATTTAGAATGTTTTATTTATATAATAATAAAATTATTATATATTTTTTTTATAAAATTATTTTTAAAAAAAATAACAGGTCCCACTGGGATTCGAACCCAGGTCAAGGGATTTAAAGTCCCCAGTACTAACCACTATACTATGGAACCTCTTAATATTTTTTTTATTAAAATATTATTAATAAGTTTATTTTAATTTATATAATTATTTAGAAATATTTTTTTTTTTTTTTAAATCTATTTAAATTTTAATTTTTAATTTTTTTTAATATAAATATTTAATAATTACTGTTAATAAGTCTTTTTTTTTTCTTAAAGTATTAATATTGTTAATTATTTTAATTTATTTTCTTTTATTTTTAAGTTTTTAAATTTCAATAAAAAATATAAAATAGTTTTTAAAATAATAATATATTTAAATAATTCATTCACAAAAAAATTATAAGCTTAATTTTTTTTAATTAATAAATACGAATAAGATTAAAATATTTATAAATAAATCAATTTAAATAATGTAAAAAAAAATATTGACTCATTCTGCTTATTCTACTTTATAAGTAACCTTAGTAGTAGTAATAGTTGTTTTAACAACAGTATTAGTAGAATAACTAGATCCACAAACATAATTACTTTAAGTACAATGACTATATGCATTACCTTAATATCCTCCTACTTAATTAGCTACAACTTTAACATCTGAAGAAATAGCAGTATGGACTGGTTTAGCTGTAATAACATATTCTTTTTTAGCTAATTTATAGCTTTGGAATTAGTTAGGAATTTCTGCCAAAACCTACTATACGAGTTCTTGATGATCATTTTAGTAATCTTAGAATTTAACAAATTAACAAATATCTCTTTTTAATTAAACTCCATCAGCTTAAGTTTTAACATCATGCCCATCTAAAGCTTTCATAGATTCGAATCTGTCGTTTCCAACACCAACTATTATTACTGACCAGGGTAGAGAACCTCCCATAGATAATAATCTTTAAGATTCTTCGAAGTCGTCAATTACACCATCAGTGAGGATTAATTATATAGTATAAATGTTTTTTTAGGCATTTTATTTGGCTATTTCCATACCTTTTTTCAAAGAAGGTCCGAAAAGGGTTGGTCCGCATAAAGTTACGTTTTTTAAAGATTCTTAATACACATTTAAAATACCATCTAATCCCAAAACGGATGGATTTTTATGATCTCCAGTTAAAGGAAAGCAATGATCAGTATCATAACTTTTGAAATTGGGATATTAAGGTACACCTCCGAAACCGAACAATTCGATTCTTTTGTCATAATCGAAAGCCAAGAGAATATTAGTAATAGCCTTCAAAGTAATTAAGTATTAGTTTTTCTTTAGATCTTAACAGTGTAATGAATTAGGGTCTGAATATTCTCCATTAGAAGCAGTAAAGTCTATATTTGCAATAACATTAATTTATTAACCACCCATTATATAATCTACAAAACAAGGCTTTGAGACTGTTACGTGCGTGCAACTTAAATGGCCCCCAAATGAGTTTTTACTATCTATAATTTCTAATTGGGCTCCTTATTTTTCTAATAATTCATTTATTGTAGTCTTTACTGAACCTATAGTTTTATAGTTTTCGGATTATTCCCAATCTCTGACATCTATTTAGAATTTTCTATTTAAATCACTCATACAAAGTGTACTTAAGGACATTTCGAAAGGTTTCCAAACAGGCTCATTATTATCCATTATTGTTTCTGTTTGGCCTACGAAAATTTTTTCTCCATTATCATTTAAGTAGAAGAATTATAGGAAAGGATCGCTTTTGGAAAATGTATCCATATTTTTCAATTTACGGCCTGCCCAGGTCCATTAGACACAGTTTGTACCTACGTTTCCTGCTCTCATGTGGATTTAACCAGTTTTATCTATCTTATTAGGACAAACGACGCTTAATGTGAAGTTATTTGTAAGATCGATTATAATATCAACAAGAGTAGTGTTTACTTGACCGTAAAGAGTGTCTTTTCCAATAGTGTGGACTTCCCATACTTCTATTCTGATGTTTTATATTTTTGTAAGCTAAAAAAGGGTATAGAATATTTTTGCGAATTTCGGATGAGGATCTCTTTTCATTACGTCTGTTTGACCAAGGAACTAGAATTCGCCTTTGTTTTCGTTTATGTATATTTTTAAATAGGAAGTGAAAGAACCGTCACTTCCGTTTAAGCCTGTACAGTTGAAGTTTAAACTTACTTTTTATTAGTTTTATTACATTTTTTTTTTTTTTCTTATTTTTTTTTTTTTTTTTTTTTTTTAATTTTTATTTATTTTATTTTTAATGGATTTATAATATAATTTATTTTATAATGACGTGTATTTACAAAATTAAAGATATTTTACCTTTATATTGTAGTTTTTTTTAATTAATTATTATTATTATAACCTTATATTCTGTATTATTATTTTTATTATAGTGCAGGTAGTTTTATTTATTATAATTATTTTTTATACATGTATATATTTTATAATTTTATTCACTTATTATTGATTTAAAAAAAAAGGATAAATATAATTTGTATTTCAAACATAAGTTTGGAAATAGTTATAAAAAAGATTATTTAATAATAATAATTTTTATTATTGTATTGAAAATTTTTTTTAAAGTATTTAATAATTATTTAAATAAATACATTTTTAATATAATATATTAAAAAATCTAAAATATTATATGAAATAACAGTGTATATATTATTTTATATAAAAAATAATAATTTTTTATTTTAAATTAATATTATTTTTAATGTATTTAAATAAAAATATTTTGTTAAGTTAATAATGACTAAAATATAATATCTTATAAATATAAATAATATTAAAAAATATATATCCTTTAAAAAAAATTGCAAAATAATCCTACTTAATATATAAATAAAAAAATAAAGATAATAAATAAATATATATATATATATATATATATGTATTTATATATTTTTATATATTTATTTATATTATTTATTAATTTTAGAATTAAATATTAAAATAATTATAATATTTTATTTATTTTTTTAACATATAACTAAAAATAAAAATAAATTTTAAGTTATATTGCATTTTATTTATTAGATTTTTAAATAAATTAATTATACAAAAATTTTTTTTTATGCTTTATATAAATATATTGAAAAGATATAAATATTTTAAAAAAAGAATTTATTTTTAAACAAATATTTTATATTAATAAACATTAAAAATAAAAATAATATAATTAATTTTTATACCTATATATATTAATAGAAATAGTAAATAACTTTTTTTTTTTTTAATATTTATAGACATAATAAAATTATCTTAAATACATATATTTTTTATTAAATATTTCTTAAAATTAATATTAAGGAAAAAATAATAATATATAATAAAATAGATTAATATTATTTTTTTTTTGTTATTTTTGATTTATTATTATTTTTATAATATATTTATTATTAAATAAATATACGAAATCTTTAATTTTAATTATGTAATAATTAATATATATTAAATTTATATATATAATAAATTAAAGTTGTATATATAAATCTCAAATATATTTATTTTTTTTAAAAAAAATTAATAAAATTCTTTAAAAAAACAGGGATTCCTTTTTATTAATATAATAATAAAAAAATCGCAATATCTATAACCGCATAAATAACTTCCAACAGTTTTATCTATATGTTAATACAGCTTTTTCAATTCATAATTTCCTACTAAGTATTTTTCTAATTACCATCCGTCTTTGTCTTATTTTATATAATATTTTGTCAATTATAAAGCTAATATTCCATTCCATTATATAAATTATTATTTCTTTAATTATTTCTCACATTTCAATATTTAAAAAATAATAAAGTTATTATTAATATAAATTTATTAAATTAAAATATTTCCAGATTTATATATAAATTAAAAAGAATAAAAAATATATTTGCAAAAAATATGCAAATAGTAATTAAAAATAATATAAAACTTAAAAATGTATTATGTTTTTGGTATATGTATATTTATATTATGATTTGCCTAAAACATAGCATGAAAAAAAAAATATCCGATTAATTTAACTAAAAACAATAATAAAAAAATTCATTTTAAAAATAAATGTTAATTTTAAATTATTTAATATATATATGTAATATATATTTCATAAACTAAAAATTTCAATGAAAAGTCTTTTGTGTTATTATTTAATTATTAAATATAAATTTATATAAAAATATGTATTAAAAATACATTTATATATATATAAATAAATAATTTATATATATTTTTTATATTTTTAATATGTTTAATTGATTAATTATTTTTTTTAATAAATTTTTTAACTATTTTTTTTATTTTATTTTAATTTAAATTATTTTATTTTATATGAAATAAATAAAATATATTTTAATTCGTAAAAATTGATTATTATTTTAAATAAAATAAAATTTTACAATATATTAAATATTTTAAAATACATAGAATATAAAGTAATTCTATTAATTGAATATTAGTTTTCCATAAATTTTTTTCTTAATTTTATTATATTTTATAATACTTACATATTATTATACATAAATATATATATATATTTTTTTCAATCTAATTAAAATAAATATATATTTTATATATTGATATATTTTTGAAAAAAATAAAAATAGATATATAAAATATTTATTTCTTATATTTTTTTTTTTAATTTTTTTTTTTTTTTATTATTTGTTTTTTTTTTATTAAATAAAAATTAATTAATTATCTTTTTTAAAAAAATATAATCACTATATACATTTTTTATTATTAATCTTGTATTTTTTTTTTTTCAAACAAACAAAAATTTAAACATAAATATATATAAAATAAATTATATTCATACAAGTAAAGGATTTACTACAGGTTTAAAATCGTAAAAAAGTCTAATTTCGTCTTCTTAAACAATACCACATTATTATAAAGTCTTATTATTATCTAAAGTCTCTTCTGGGCTGTACCTATCTCTACAAATTTTTATATGATTAATAGCTCCTTAATGCATTTCGCAAATTTTCTATTTAATATATTCTAATCTTGTAGTTATAGGCACTTAGTGTAATTTTAACGTTAAAACTTCATTTATAGGGTTAGCAAGTTTTATAATTAAATTTACTTTAGGTGTCACTATATCTGGATCTTAATATTCTGGCAAATCATATAGAGGAGGATCATATTCTTTGGGAGCTTTTCCTTATTTTTCTTTCCTTTTTTTTTCCTCCTTTTTTCCTTTTTTAACCATATTTTTTTTTATAAAAATTTGTATATTTATATTATTCTGAAAAAAAAAAATAACTTTTTATTTTTTGTTTTAAAAAAAAATAATAAAATATTTAATAATATTTTAATTTATATTTTGTTACAATAATTTTATAAATATATAATTAAAATTAAATAAAGAATTTATAAAATGGAATAAAATAATAATAATACAATAAATTTTGATGACTTCGAAAATTGCTCAGAATAAAATTATTAAGATGAAAATCAAGAAACAATAGAAAATTCAAATTCAAATTCTAAAGCATAATAAAAATCATGTTTTTAAAAATAAAATTAGATAGAAAATATTTAAAAAAATGAATAATTTATAAAAAAAAATATTTAAATTAAATAAAATTTAGATTAATAATTATAATAAAATTTCATTTAAAATAATTATTTTTAAAATGATGAAGAAAATTCTTTAATTGAAATTAAATAAGATAGCTTTTTTAACTAATAAGATTAAAATATAAAAGATTGCTTTTTAAACGAAAAAAAAAGAGCTTTTTAAATGATAATAAAGTTAACTTTTTAAATCGAAAAAAAAAGTTTTTTAAAATAATAGAATAAGTGAAATATTTTTAAAAGAAGAATTTAAAAAAGATCTTTTAGAAGAATAAAAAAATGGAAATTTTTAAAAAGAAGAAAATAATTTTTTCGAAAAAGAAAAAAATAATTTTTTTGGATATGAAAAAAATAGTTTATTTGATAAAAAAAAAGTAAAGAAAGCAATTTTTTTGAGGAATAAAAGGAAATTAATTTTTTTGATTAAAAAAAATAAAATACTAATTCAGAAAATCCTTTTAAAATATTAAAAAAATGCAATATCCATACTTTTGAAAAAATATATTATTTTTGTACTAATTGTTGTTAGTTTAATTTATGTGTAAAATGCATTAATAATCATAAAAATCATGAAATTATTCATTAGAATTAAGCTTTTTATACTTTAGCAAAAAAATAATCTAAATTAAAATAAAATATATAGAAAATAGAAGAAATTCAAATAAATGAATAAAATAATAAAAACTTAATTTAATAGATATTTGATGATATATATAAATGTTTATATGAAAAATAAATATAGTCAATCAATTATATATAAGAAATAGAAAATAAAATATTGAGAGATAATAAGGAAGAAAATGAATAATTATAAAAATAAATAGAATCTTTAAATTAATATATTTAAATGAATAAATTAAATACGGGAGAGAATTCTTTAAATGAAGAATTATTAAAAGAGGAATTTTTTTTCGAGTAAAATGTTTAATTGTAGATTTTAATTAATAATTTGAAAGGATTTTAATAATAAATTATAGAAAATGTAAATAATTTTCATTTTTTTTGCAGAATTTATTAAGAAAATAAAAATTCATTAAAATAAAAACTTGATTAAATAAAAAAAAAATACTTTTTTCACGAAGTTATACAAAATCAGTTTCTTAAAGTGAAAGTTTTAAGAAAAAAATTATAATAAATCGCTTGAATTTAATTCAAATAATATCTTATTTTAACATTAAATTTTAAAAATTAATTAATTTAATAATCATGAAAAATAACTATTTAATGATTTAAATAAATATAAAAGTTTATATAATTAAGCAAAAACATTATTTTTTAAATGAATTTGAATTATTTAATTTAAAATACAAAAATATAGAAAAATATAAAAATAAATATATGTTAATGCATATTTATTTATTAATTTTAAAAAAATTTATATATTAAAATAAACATTATTTATTAAATAAAAAATTATAAAAAACTAAATATATAAAAAATAATAATTTAAATTTATTTATTTTTTTAATAAAAGAAATTTTAAATTTATTTTATACTAAATAAAAATATATTATTAATATTAAAAATATAAAATAAAAATTGAAGAAAAAGAATGATATAACTATAATTATATAAAAATTTAAAACTAATTATTTAATTTAAATTAAAGATTTGATAAAATTATAAGAATTATAAATTTTAATTAGAAAATTAAACAAAAAAATGTAAAAAAATAATATCTTGAAAAAATAAATTATTTATTAAATTTAAATATTAATAAATTAATTTATTTTATCTTAAAAAAAATATAAATATATATATATATTTAAATTATATATTTAAAAAAAATATATATATATTATTATATTATAGATAAAAATATATTAATTATTATAATTTATATGTTTCAATAAAAATTAATTTATATATTATAATTATTTTTATTTTAATAATAGATTAAATTTTAACTAAAATTATATATAATATTAATATATTTAATTTTATTTTTTTATTAAATATATATATATATATATATAAATATATATTTTTTTTTTAATTTTTATTAAAATTTTTTTATGAAATACAAAATTAATAAAATGTTATATATAAATTAAAAAAAATATATTTATATATATAAAATAATAATTAATTTATATATAATATTAATTTATTTTTAAAAAATAAATTATTATTCTTTATATATATATTATTTTATTGATAAATATTATATAATTGATTTAAAAAATAATATTCATTTTTTTATTCAAAATTAATTAATTGTTATTATTTAAAAAATATATTTATTAATTTAAAAAAATAAAACTTCAATAAAAATATATTTTAACTTAATTTTATAAAATGTAGTTTTAGCATATAGAAGTAAAAATAATCAAATTAAAAATATAAAAATAAAAAGGAATTAGTTAATCTTATAAATAACAATATTATTTATTAATAAGTCCAAAAGATAAAGAATATTTGTTAAAATATATCGTTAATAAACGAAGCATCAATATAATAAGATAGATTTTATTCAAATTTAAAATTAATAGAATTTAATTAAGATTAAATAATAACAAATATAAGTATTAAATGATATATATATTTATATATATATATATATATAAATATATATTATATACATATAGTAATATATTTATTTATATTTTTTATTATTAGATGATTATGTTAATTAATTTTTTATTATTTTAAGAGGATAAGTAGGTATATATACTAAACCTAAATAAAAAAATAGACTTTGTAAAAGCGATTAATTTGTTTTACTTAAGGTTCTTAATATTAATGAATATTTTAATGATATAGCCTTAATTAATAATTAAAAAAGTTTACTTTCGTTTGTTTGTTTTTAAGAAAAAACATTATGCCTAAGTATAGAAAAGTAGATATTTTAATCTTATTTATCATAATAATGTCTTTTAAAATTATCTTTTACATTAAATTTTTTAAGATAATTACCTATTTTTTGGTCTTGGAATGAAGATGATTTAAGAATTCTTTATTAGGTATCATTTTATTAAAATTGTATAAATAAATAACCTGCCTTTTTAGAAGGAGAAACAGCTAAATATATGTATATAATAAGAGAAGGTGAATTTAGAGTAATATAAAAAAGCTAAAAAAAATTATATAGATATATATATAAAGATATATATATATTTATATATATATATATAAAAATATATATAAATATTTATATATATTTTTATAAATATATACATATATATTTACATATATATATAGTTATCTAAACATTATAATTAAGTTAGAATTCGTAAATTTTATGATATTAAATTTCGCGAAAAAGATTAAAAAAGTGAAAAAATATAAAATTATTAAACAATGAAAAATTTAAAGCTTGAATTATTACAAAAAATGGATATATTTGGATAAGAAGAGTTATTAATTTAAAAAATAAAAACAAGAAAAATACTAGATTATATTCAGTTATTTGCGAATCGAATTTTGGAGGAAAACTCGTAATGTTTAATAAAAGTACAGTAATAAACATTATTTTGAAAAATGAAAAATCTAAATAATATATATTTACATAAATTTAAAATAATTAAAAAAACGCATAAAAAAATCTTGACAACGTCTCTGAATATATTTCTAGTGCAAATATAGATGTGCTCGAGAAAAATTTAAATCAAGAAAATACTATAAACTAATTACTTATAGAAAGTTTAAATAAAAAAAACTTATATAATAATAGATAGGTATCTACTTCTATGTCAAAAACACGGTCTGTTGTTTTTTATAAGACTTCTCATAATAAACACCATTCTTAGTTACCGAAATTAAAATATACAAATGAAGAAAAAGAAGGCAAAGCAGATTAACATGTGGATTAAAAAGATTTCTTTTTTTAAAATTAAAAATAATAATTATATTTATAAAAATAAAATTAAAAAAATAATAAGTAAAAATTAAATTTATAAGATTGTAATTATTCGAATTTTATATATGAAAAATGTACTGATTTTAATATAAATCATTCATAAAATCCTTTGTATGCAAAAGGAAATTTTAAAAATGAGGAAGGATAAAGAGGAGAAAGATATTTAGGATTAGAAGCTGAGAAAAATCATCAATTTGAATTCTAAAAGGCTTAATAAAAAGTATTAGGTTAATTGTTTGATTTAAAGGCTATGAGAAATAATTTAATTTAAAAATGAATAAAAAAATATATAAATATATATAAATATATATATATATATATATATATATATTATATATTTATTTATATATATATTTTTCTATTTTTATTTACTTTAATAAATAATTTAAATTTTTTTTTTATATTATTTATTTATTAAATTTTTATAGTTTTTATATTTTTTTTTATTTATTTTTTTTCATTTTATTAATGGAGCTGAATTTAATTTTAAGTTTTATTAAAAGTCTGTATTTTATATTTATATTTATTTTTAAGATTTCGCTAGTCTACGCTTTTAGTATAAAGGGTTAATATCTATTTAAAGTCTCGGATGTCGAAACATTTCTATTATTTTTAAGGATTATTTTTATAAATCTTCTTCTTCATTTAATTATATAGACAAGCTTTTAAATGAATTAGCTTTTTTTGTTGTTGTGGTCAAAAATTATTAATTAAATTTAAAAATGTTATATTTTAAATCTTTCTTTACTTGTTTTTATTATATTTTAATACAGTTTCCCATTTTTTTTTATACTTTTTTTTTTTATTTTTTTTATTTTTTATATAATTTTTTTTTCTTTATATTTTATTTACAAAAAAATATTACGTTAATTCATAATTGTAATTTTTATAGTTACGTTATTTTAAAATATAATGTTATTTAATTCTTGTTTTTTTTAAGAAATACATATAATTATATATATAAAAGAATAAGAATATCATTATATGTTTATTTGACATATTTATTATAATCTAATTTAATTTTACTATAAAGAAAAGTAAATGATTTAGTATATATATAATTCTATATATATATAAATAAAATTGTTAAAAAAGATTAAAAAAATAAAATAAAATAATTTAAAAATTAATACATAAAAAGTAAAAATTAATTTAAAAATTATAAAAATAAAAAAAATTTTAATTTTAAAAAATCGTAATTAAGATACTTTTAACAATAATTTTTAATTTTTTTAAATAAAAATTAATGTCTTTTTTTAAAAAAAGTTTATTTTTAAATAGTTATACTAAATTATTATTTTAATATTTTTATACATTTTTATTTTTGTTTAATTTTTGAATTTTTTTTGTTAAAAAAAATATTCTAATAATTTTTATTCTAAATAAATAAAAAAAAAAACACATATTAATAAAACATAAAATTTAGAAGAAAATAATATTTTTATTTTTTTTTAATAAGCATATCATTTTAAATAATATGTTTTATTTATATTATTATTATAATCTTTACAATTAGATTAAGTAATTTTAGTCTCATTGTTTTCTCCTTTATGGTCCTCTTAAATATTATCCTCAAACCTAATAACTTTTAATGATTAAAACTTCTATTATTATAAATTATTAATTTAACTTTCTGTAAGACAAGATATTTGATAATTTACGACATTATTTTTAAATATGGTATTCATTTTAAATTATCTATAATATTATTTTTTAAGTTCTTTTTAATATTTTTTAAGCTCGATTTTCATTTAATTTCTATCTATTTTTTAAATAATTTAATCGACTAAAATCCCTTTATTTAACTTTACTGTATTTTTAAAATATTTTTGATATTCAATCAATATTTTATATATTCTTCTAATCTCACTTAATATTTGATAAATTAATATTTAATCATCTTCATTCATTAAATCATAGTATTATATTGAAAAATTGACTTAAGATTCTAAATAGTTATAATATATAACACTATCTGAAAACATAGTTTATGCTATTTATCTTATAAGTGAAAATTTCTATTATTCGTAACCTATACTTACAGTTTATTTTAAGTTTTTTATTAAAAAATTCAATAAATTATTTATTTTAAAATTTATTATTATTTCGAATTAAAAGTTTTCTATAAAAGCAGTAAAATATTTATTATCTTATTATTCTATTTTGTTTTTATCTTAATCATCGCCTTCTTCTTATTAATCTTCAAATGTTTCTTAATCTTCTTATTTTTCTTCTTTTACTTCCTCTTATTCTTCATATTATTCTTATAATTCTTATTCTTCTTATTCATCTTATTCTTATTATTCTTCTTATTCTTCTTATTCTTATTATTCTTCTTATTCTTCTTATTCTTATTCTTATTCTTATTCTTATTCTTATTCTTATTCTTATTCTTATTCTTATTCTTATTCTTATTCTTATTCTTATTCTTATTCTTATTCTTATTCTTATTCTAATTCTATTCTTATTCTTATTCTTATTCTTATTCTTATTCTTATTCTAATTCTAATTCTTATTCTTATTCTATTTCTTATTCTTATTATTATTATTATTATTATTATTATTATTATTATTATTATTATTCTTATTTCTACATTACTACACATTTATTTTAATATTCTTCTTATTATTAATCTTATAATTATTATTTATATATTTCTTATTTTTTAATATTTCTTTTTCTTTTTCTTTTCTTTTTTTTTCTATTTGATATTTTATATATTTCTGTTTTTATTCATTTAATTCTATTTATTTTTATTCATCAGTATCAAATTATTATTGATTTTGGTTTTTGATTTAATTTAGATTTTCATTTTCATTTTCGATTTCTTTTTCTTTTTATTTATATTCATCATAATCATCTTAATCTTATTTGTTAAATTTTATTAAATCTGAATTAAATTTGTTATTTATATATTCTTATTGTTTTAATAATTATTATTACTATTATTATGATTATTATTATTATTATTAAGTTTAATATTAATATTATTATTATTATTATTATTATTATTATTATTATTATTATTATTATTATTATTATTATTATTATTATTCGTTACATAGCAAGTATAAATCAATATTATTTGACAATCTCATTAAATAATCATAATAATCTTTTAGTATAATATTTTCTAGTATATTTTCTTATATTTATATAGATTTTATATTATTTTAAGCAAAATAATTATTTGTTTAATTATCCGATTATCTTAATATTATAGGATTTATTTTTAAAAAATATTAAGAGAATTATCTATCAGTTGAAATAATCATAATATGGCATAGATATAGTAATTTTAATTTTATTTTAAAAGAAATTTCTTTTAAATTATTTATACAATTAAATAATTAATTTAATTTTTTTAATATTGTTTTTTATTTTTATTCATTATAAATAAATTTTTCAATAAATAATAAATCTTAATCTCTAATTTGCTTCAAATCTTAATTTAATATATTAGTATGTTTTCCAAATATAGTATCTATTTCTTTTTCATTTATTTTATCTTTATATTTTTTCCATACAATTCGCCAAAATTAACTCATGATTTTTTTTTTATTTTATATAATATATAAATAATAAGATAAAATGAGTTTTAAAAAAATAAAAATAAAAAAAAATACAAAAATAAAAAGAATAATTTTAAAAAAAAATTGTATAAATATATTTATACGTAATAAATTAAATACATATATATTTTTATTATATATATATATCATACTAAATTTTAACCTTAAATTTATATAGAATTATGCATATATCTTTAATTGTGCATATTTTATAAAAACTAACATTTATTATCATATACATTATATCTTACATAATAAAATATAAATAAATTAAAAAATAAAAAAAATTAAATTTATAAAATATTAAATATTAAATATTAAATATTAAATATTAAATATTAAATATTAAATATTAAATATTAAATATTAAATATTAAATATTAAATATTAAATATTAAATATTAAATATTAAATATTAAATATATATAAATCTATTACAATATATATTTATATATATATATATATTATAATATTTTATTTATAAATTTTTTATATTATTTTTATATTTATTAATACATTTCTACACTATCTAATGGATTATTATTAAAACCTCCAAAAATAATTATGCTTTTTTAATCATTAGTTACTACAGCACTAAAAGAGCATCTTCTTTAATTAATACAACTTATTTATTGCCATTAATTATTTTAATCATTAAATTTTTCAATATTGTTTAAGTAAATACTACCATCAAATCCTCCTATTACATAAATTCCATTTTGTAAAGTTACCATAACACATTCTCTTCTGGCTTATTTCATAAAAGGAATTAATTCCCAAGAATTTTTTTTTATATCATACCTTTCAGCACTATTTAAACATTAATTATATTATCCTCCGAAACCTCCTACTGCATATATTTTATTATCTTTTCCTAATGTATACCCAAAATCGCATCTTTTTTCAAACATAGTTTATAAATTTTAATTAACATAATTATCATAATCATAAACTTCTAAATTATTTTCTATTTCGTAAGTATTTTTTCCTCCAAAAACATATATATTGTCTATTTTTTATAATTTTAATATATTTATTATAGATATTAAAGAAAAAACAAAAATTATACTATTTCCTATATTAATAACTCCAAATCCTGTTTTTTTAGTCAATAAATATAAATAACTTTAATAAATTTAATTTGTTTTAGGATTAAATTCCTCACATGTTTATAATTTATTATTTTCCTATAAATATTTATATAAAAATACATTTAATTTTTATTTTTCTTTCTAATTTACATGCTTTCCTCCTAATATTAAAATATTTCCGTTTGTTAATTAAACTAATCCGAATTTAGTTTTTTTCAAATTAATATTTTTTAAAGTTTCCCATTTATTATTTTATATGTTATATCTTTCTATAGTACTTTTATATTCATATGCAAAGCCTCCAAATATATAAATATAATTGTTTTATTATGAAGACGTAATTAATGAAAAATCACACTTATTTAATTATATATATTATTTACAATTTTATATATGTATACTTTATTTATATATGTTTCTGTATAATCAGTTCTATTTGTTTTCTATATGCTATTGTTTTCAATGTTTTTATTTTTGGTGGACTATTAATTTCCAAAAAATTAAGGACTTTATTCTTCTATGTTTTCTGTTTTTTATTTTTTTATATTAAATTATTTTCTTCATTTGAATAATAATAATTCTATTAGCTAACTTAATGCCTATAATAACTTTTTTTAGAATATATATATTTTTAAATATTATTTTAGATATTTTACATTGCATTTTATTTGATTGGGGATATTGAATTAAAAGAAGAATTTTTTTTAAATTTTAAAAAGAATCAGTATTTTCTTTATTTTATATTATTTATAATTTTCTTTAAGATTTTTATAAATTATCATTATTTTAGAATTTTTTTATATTTTATTCTTGATTTTCACTAACAAAAAAGTTTAATTGCATTTTTTCTTTAATTAAATTTCTTTATTCATGATAATTAATTATATCAGTTTTTATTCCTAATTAACCTTTATTAAAATTAATTATTTTAAAAAATAATAAATATACTTAAATTTATTATAGCTTGATTTTTTATTAAATTTAAAGAAGATGCATCGTTTGAATCACTAATTTTAATTATTATTAAATAAAAAAATATGTATGGTTATTACTTATTTTCATTCATAGAAATGTGGTTTGTTCCGCATTTATTTTTAGCAATTTTGTTAGTTTAATTTATATTTTAGTAAAAAACATCTTCAATAAGATTTGATTAGTCGGTTTATTCTTTTATTTAAATTTAATTTGATTCTTTATTATTTATAGTATTTAAGCATTTATTTTTAAAACTTTTTTTAAATAATAAAATAAGAAATAAGAATTTTTTTTTTTTAAAAAAAAATGCACTTTAAAGTAAAAGTTTATTTAACTTATTTTTTTACTTTTTTTTTTTACTATAATTAAGTTTATAATTATTATTATTAAAATGATTATAATTATTATAATTATTATTATTATTATTATTATTATTATTATTATTATTTTTATAACTATTGCTTTTATTATATTTTTTATTTATATTATTTTGTATTACTTTATTTATTATTTGTTTGTTTTTATTAGTTAATATTAGTATTTTTTTTATTAATTTAATTTTTTAAATCTACACTGATATTTTATATTAATTTTTATATAATATTTATTTTAGTTTCCTTACTAAATATTAAATTAAACTATTAAAATTAAAAGTTCTCAATAGATTATAATGGTTACATTAATTAAAGGATTTCTTATAAATTTTAAGATAAATACTATATATCATTAAGGTTATTTAATTATGTATAATTATTTTCAAAATAATTTAAAGATTCAATAAATTTTTTTAATTAGTAATCAAAATTATAAATTCTATCTTATTAAATTAAAAGTTCCTATTGAATTTTATAATTTAATTATTTTTATTCTTATTCTAATTTTAATCTGATATCATTAAAAAAAGTTAAAGCTTATATTTCTTATTATTATGCCTAATATATACAATATATATATATACATATAAATATATAGATATAAATATATATTATAAATATTTTTATTTATATAATTAACATAAAATTTATTTTTAAATTTTATTAATAATTTATTACTTTTTCTTATAAATCAATCAAATTTTTTTTATTTTATTAAATCAAATCAAATATTTTTTTTCTTTTTATTTACTATTTATATATATTTTTTGAATTTCTTATTTTTATTTTTAAACTGAATTGCTTATTGAATCTATTTAATGTTATCTATGTCCATCTTCTAAAATACAAGAAATACATAATAATTATTTATCTACCTCACAAAATGCTATATTTTATTTTAAAATTTATATTTTTAATTACAAATATTTATTAATTTTTTATTTAAACCTTCAAACTTTTTACAATGCTTTATACATATTTCAACATTGTTTATTATACATAATTTCTCATTATTTATATTTTTTTATTTGTCTATATAATTAAAATTATTTATTATTTAATTAATACAAGCAGCATTGACATTAGCTGATAACTTGTTATAATTAATAAGTGCTAAATTTCTTGGAAAGCAATTAATTAATTCTGCTTTGTTTTTTATTCCGCACTCAGGACATATTAAACATTAATCTTTATAAATTTCTTCTAGACATTTTTCACATAGTGAATGACCACAATTTATTAAAAGCCTAGGTAATCTTTCTATTTCATTATATAAATTTTTGCAATAAAAACAATTCATTTTTTATATATTTTTTTTATCTATATAATTATATTATAAAAGAATATTTAAATTATTTTTATTTAATAAAATTGTGTTTTTATTAAAATTAATATTAAAATAATAAAGAGATAATTTATATAAAAAAAATAATGAATCAAAAATAAATAAATATAAAAAAATATAAAAAAAGTATAAGCTTAATTATATATATGTATATATATAGCATATATAATTAGAATATTTATAAATATTTTTTATATAAATTTGATAATTTAAAATTTAATTATTATTTTATTCAAAATCTTTTAATTTTAAAATAAAATAAAAAAATAAGAATATTTATAATATTTTTAAAATTTAAACATAAAAATAAAAAAAAATTTATTATATAAAAAGATTATTTTGAAAAAGTAATTTTAGTATTTATAAAAATATTTATTAATAATAATAAAAAAAAATTATATATAAAATATAGTATAATGTATAATTTTAAATTTCATTATGCTTCATCAACTTCTTCTTCACCATTTTTTTTATACCTAATAATAAATAAATATTTAATATATATATATATATATATATATATATATATAATTATATATATATATATATATATTTAATTTATATTAATTATTTATATAATTTTATTAATTCTAATATATATCAAGTACCATTTTGTTCTTTTTCCATCTACCCATTCTCCTTCTTTTTCAGTTCCTTAAGATCCAATATATATACCCCTTCCATGTTATCTTCCATTAGCCCATTAACCTTTATAAATTCTTCCTTTTTTTATATATAATTTTAAATAAAAATATTAAAATATAATATACCATCTGGCCATTAGAATACTCCATATCCATGTTTTTTATCATCTTTATATTCGCCTTCATATTTTCTACCGTCACTCCAAGAAAAAATTCCTTAACCTTCCATTTTATTGTTTTTCCATTATCCTTCATATTTTCTGCCATCTGCCCAATCATAAGTTCCCTTTCCATGAATATTATTTTTAATAAACTCTCCATAATAAGTAGAACCATCAGACCAATTGAATCTTCCACATCCATGTTTTTTCCTTCAAAATAATCTCCTTCATATCTAGCACCATCAGGCCATTCTTCTACTCCTTTCCCATGTTATTTATCATCTTACCAGTCTCCTTAATATACTGCACCATCTGTGTGTAAATATTTTCCTTTTCCATTAGCTTTATCTTCTCTCCATCTTCCTATAAATACATCACCATCACTATGTATTAATCTTCCTTTTCCTTAAGCCATATCTGTATATATATAAATATATAAAAAGATAAATATATATATATATATATATATATATATATATATATATATATATATATATT
>NW_004086367.1:0-19536 GCF_000220395.1 Ichthyophthirius multifiliis | reverse complement strand
TTTTACTTAAAAATATTTAATATCATATAAATATTTAATAAATTTTTAATATTTTATTTATTTTTATAAATTAACAAAATATATATTTTTAATATTTATAAAAAAAACTACTAATTTCTTATTTCAAAATTTTTTTTATTTATATATTATTAAAATTTAAACTTTATATTATTTATTTTTATAAAAACATCTATTTAATAATTTTTTTTTAATAATTGAATTTTTTTTAATACATGATTGCCTAAATTAATTTATTTATATTTATTTATTAATTAATAAATGAAAAAAAAAAATCATTCTTCCAAACTATTCCATTTTGGTGTTTATAAAATGCCTACTATTTCTTAATTTCTCTCTTTTTAACTGTTTAATTATTAATCTTATAAATATATTTACTTTGTTTTTTATAACTTTATTTGACATATTAAAAATAAATGTAACGATAATTTTTTTTTTTTCTATACTCGATATTTTTATGCGAAAATGCTTTCCAAATATTAAGACAAATTTTGTTTAATTACTTTTTTAAATTTAATTTAATAAAATAATTTATATAAGTTTACCAACTTCATTATCTTATTAATCATCTTCTTCAGGATCTTATGGATTTAATTTTTTAATTTAATAGTTGGCAAACATTCCAACACCTGTAATTAGGCAGGCACCAATCATCCAGTCATGATATAAACTAGATTTTTTGCGCAAATACTTTTTTTAGTTTGTTTGAAAATAGCTTTTCATATATTTATCTTATGGTAGTTTTTTTAATTTGAAAAATTATACAAATATATTTATCCCCAAAATAAATTTTTATTTAAATATAAATATTTATTTAGAAAATTTTATAAATAGATTTACATTTATAATAAATGTGTACTTAAGATTAATTCGAAAACTAAGAAGATATTTCAAATTTAAAACTAAAAGTTAATTTTTTAAGTTAAAAAACAGAAAGGATACAAATAGAATCTGTTCTAAAATACAGAAGATATAATGATAAAATTTAAAAATTAAAATAAAATTTAAAATCATTAAAAAATTAGTTTATAGAAATATCATATTTAAATTATCAATTAAAACAAGAAAATTATGATTTAAAAAATTAGCTTTTAAACAAACAGTCAGATTTTGTCTAAAAAAAACACTAACTTTAAATAAATAATTTCATTAATTATGATAATGATTCTTCTTCATAAAGTGAAGATATTGATGAAGAATATTTTTCTAGTATAAACTAATATTAAAGCCATTAATCATCATCTTAATAATTAAAGGAAAAATACGAAAAGAATTTATAATATTTAAATTCTTTTAATTAATAATAAAATAATGATTAGAATAATAAATCTATTAGTCTTTCAGAAATTAATTTTACTTCTGTTGATTCTGATTTATATCCTATAAATATTGATAACATTTAATAAAAAGAAAATTTTAAAGAAAGTAAAAAATTAAATTAAAAAGAATAAGAAATTAGTTTAATGGAATAGTTTTATATTATATCTGCTGATCCAAATAAAGTTTTTGAATAATGTAAAGAAAATAACTAGGTAAGGTAGGATTATATTAACTTTTTTTAATAACAAGCAATCAATTTTTTATATAAAAAAAAAAGAATTTAGCCTCAAATTTTATTTAATTATCCCTAAAACAGTTAATGTAATTAGCAAATATCTAATACTATTTGCTAATTTGCTTTCTCTGAGGAAGTTCCAGTTCAAATGCTTAGAAAAACATTATCTTTAAGTGATTTGAATGAGTGAATAGTTTTAATTATATATTTTATTTTATTATTTCTAAAATTAATTATTTAAACTTCAAAAGGATAATATATTAAGGTTCTAATTTTGATAAAAATAAAGATTGCTTTGTTTTTACTATTAAGACTAATGAATCATTTGAAAAGAATATGGAAAAAAGTGAACTTATGGATTGTTTCAATCCAAATAGGCTTTTATATTGCATATGTATATAAATAAGAGACTTTTTAGATTAAAATAAAAACGACTAATAAAATAAAAAAAGGTATTTTAATAATAATATTACTTTATTTATAAAATAAAAGATTTGATTTTTTAATATATTTATTCAAATATTTAATCTTTTAATTCTTTTATAATATATTGTTTTAATTATATAATAGCTTTTTTTTAATAGAAATTTTTGCAAATATTAATATTTTTTTTTAACTTATTTTAAAATATATATATAATATAGAAAAATAAGACAAATGGGTTTTATTACTCATTAAATGTTATTTATTGCTTTGTAACAAAATTTCCTCATATAAAGTTTTATTTAAATAGTCTTGAAAACATAATAAGTAAAAAAATATATAAATATGCTTAATAAAAATTTTTATTGAAAAGATGAAATAAAAATATAAAAGCTTCAATTAATAAATGAAAATATAAACTATTCGGAAATAGATTGTCTTTTTTATAAATAAATATAAGATAAATTATAAGAAAAATTAAAACATTTCTAATCATTTAAAATAAGAGATTTCTAATAATAATTTCCTTTTTAAATATGGAAATTCCATCTAAAATTGATTCTCATAATTTAGAGCATTATTGGGGAATAGTTTAAATATTGAAGATATTTTCTAGAAAATTTGAAGTTTTTATATATCTTTACTTGTCTTTATTACTTGAAGAGTCTATAATATTTATAAGTATAAACAGAGCTCTTTTATCTTAAGCACTGTATGTAATTAATATAAATAATAAATATTAAAATTAATTAAACATATTTTATAATCAGGCTATTTTTTCATTCGCTCATTAAGCCTTTGAGATGGCCTCATCCTATTTTATTTACCGTTCCAAGTTTTCTTTCTAATATTTATGATTCCCCTGTTCCTATGATTATAGGATTGAATTAAGTTATTAATAAATAAAACATTTTTAACTGATAATTATATACTATTATAAATTATTATTTAAATAGTCATATTAATTTGTCAAATAAAATAAATATCATGCATTATATAGTAATATTATTTTTGTTAATCTTGATGAGTTGAAAATTTTAAATATTAAGAAAGTTTATTATTTATATTATAATTTTATTATTAAAATTTTTATTTAAAGGAAATTTATAAATTGGAATTCTTTAAATTAATCAAAAATTAAATAGAAACAGAGTTCGTTAAATTTAAAGCAGATTTTAGTGAAAAATATGGTTATTTTATTGTTTTAAATTAATATTTTATTATTTAAAAAAGCTTAAAATATAGTTGATAAAACAAGATTAATTTTAAAAGAAAATATTTTAAATTTCTTGCCGGAATAACCTATTTTAAAATATAATAAGTATGGATAAAGTGTTGTTGATTTTAAGTAAATACATGAATAAATGATTGATGAAAAGGGATATAATGATATGTTTTTAGATAAATTAATTAAAACATAAATGTTTACTTATTTTTTATAAGAACATTATAAATTTTAATGAAATGTAATTAATTTGAACTATAAAAAAATTTACAATTTAATTTTAAAAATAGCAAAAAAATAAAAAAAAAAATTATTTTAAATTTGTATAATTATTTTTAAATATATTAAAATTATAAATTAATAAAAAATATTATAAATAATAATATATATATAAATTAATATATAAATATATAATAAATAATATATATATATATATATATTATTATATATTTTATATAAATTTATATTTATTTATATATTAATTATTATTTAATTTTTTATTAAATAGTTAAATAATTTATTTACATATAAGGAAAAAAGTTGTAATATTAAAATTCAATTTTTAAAAAAATATAAAAGATTTTAATAAAATCTATAAAATTTAAAAAAATAAAGTAATAAAGTTATTAAAGACAAACAAAAACAAATAAATGATAAAATATATTATGATTATTAAATTTTAAAGTTTATTTTTTACAATATTATTTAAAATTAAGAATTATATATAAACCTTTTTTTCAAAAAACTATAAGAAAAATATTTTAATATTTATTGTTCACATTGTTTTTTTTATTTTTAATTTACTTTTAAAATCATTATAAAAAATACAGTTATCAATTTTTTGTTAAAAAGGATTTGAAATAAAAATTACAAATAAATAATATTTAAAAGTTTATTTTAATTATTTTTAAATATTTTATGGAGAAAAATATATTTAATTTACGTGAAATATTATTTAATGGTATAATTTATAATTATGTTATTAAACTGTTTACTATAATTTTTTATCTTAATATATATTTATAAAATTATTAAAAATACATTTTATTTTTGTGTATTTTAGTTTATTTATATATTTTAGTTATGTCTTAAAATTTATTAATATTTTTTAGCAATTACAAAAGTTTATTTATTTAAATAAAAAATATATATTATTAGCCAATATTTTTATAGCTTTGTATGAAATATTTGTAAAAAAATTAATATTTTAAACTCTTATATAACTAAAATATTATTACCATTATTTTAATAAAAAATCTATATATTTTCTCTTTGTTTTTTAAATTAAATAATTAATATCTATTTTGTATATAAATAAAATAAAATTTAAAATAAATATATATATATATATATTTTAAATGAAACTTAAAAGATTTTTACTCAGATATTATCCTCCAGGCATAATTTTAGAATATGTACGTTCAAATGGAGAAATGGAAAACAAATCTATTGATTTATTAAACTTATCTCAAGAGTAAATAATTTAAAAAAAAATACTTAATTAAATATTTTAAAGAACTGATGTTGATTAGCTCGTAAATGAAATAGTAATGGAAGAACCAATAATAACTCCAAACAGAAAGCCTTAATTAAAAGCTTTAATTCAAAGTAATATTAAAAAACAATAAAGTACTAATATTACTTATAAATAAAATAAAAAATAAAGAATTAATCGATAAATTAGAATCGAAAAAAAATAACATTTTCAATTGTAAAAAACCTTAAAAGCTCATGTACTACCTTTGACAAACTGCGCATTTAACAAAAACGGGGACAAATTTATAACTGGTTCATATGATAGAACATGCAAAATATGGGATACAGAAACTGGAGAAGAAATTTTTACACTTGAAGGGCATAAAAATGTTGTTTATTGTATTGCATTTAATAATCCTTTTGGGTAAAAAAAAATAATATTATTTTAAACAAAAATTAAATAAAATAATTAAGTGATAAAGTAGCTACTGGTTCATTTGATAAAACAGCTAAAGTAAAAACATAATAATTTATTAAATATGCATAAGCTATATATCACTCAAAAATTAAAAAAAATAAAGATATGGGACGCATTAAGTGGAAAACTTATAAATACTTTAGTAGGACATTAATATGAAATTGTTTGTTTGACATTTGATCCATAAGCTTAGTTGTTAGCAACTGGTTCAATGGATTAAACTGCTAAATTATGGGATGTAGAAACAGGCCTTGAAATATTTACATTAAAAGGTCACACAGGTGAAATAGTATCTTTGAATTTTAATGCTGATGGCGATAAATTGTTAACTGGGTCATTTGATAGAACTGCAATTGTTTGGGATATTAGAACTGGTTAATGTATTCATGTACTTGATGAACATACTGGTGAAATATCTAGTACTTAGTTCGAATTTACTGGAGAATTTTGCGCTACAGGCTCAATTGATAGAACATGCAAAATATGGGATATTGCAACGGGCAAATGTGTTGAAACCCTTAGGGGACATGTGGATGAAGTTTTGGATATTGCTTTTAATTCAACGGGAACAAGACTTGCTACTGCAAGTGCAGATGGGACGGCTAGAGTTTATAATATTAATAATGGAGCTTGTATAGGAATTTTAACTGGTATAATTTTTTGTTTTTTGTTTTTTTCATTTAATATATAATATAAGGACATGAAGGGGAAATCTCAAAGATTTCTTTTAACCCTTAAGGTACTAAAATAGTAACTGCTGGATTAGATTGCACTGTAAGAATTTGGAGTGCTGAAATATGTGAATAATTATAGGTTTTGGAGGGACATACTGACGAAATATTTTCTTGTTCTTTTAATTATGAAGGAGATATAATTATTACAGGTTGTTTATTTTATCAAATAAATTGCTTATTTTTTAAATATTTAAATAAAGGTTCTAAAGATAATACTTGTAAAATATGGAAAGATTAACCAAATTGAAATTATTTAATATCTATATTTTTCAGTGAGAATAATCTATCTTTAAAATTATTATATTTATTTAAAACTTTTTTTATTTTATAATATTTTTCATTTATTGTTATAATTTCAAAATCTAATGTGTGTTATATTTAGTTTTTTCATATATCTTAAACTTCTAATTTATATATTTTATTTTAAAATAATTTAATAAAATATTTTTAAAAGTTAATTATTTTTTAAAAAAAATTGCAATTAGTATCAAATCTATTAAGCATATATTTTTAAATTTATTTGAACTTAATATTATAATATTATAGTCGATAGATTTTCCGTTAATGTTTATTATAAACATTATGTAGAAAAAATGAAAGTTAATTAGAAATTTTATATAATTTATATATTTTATAATTAAGTTTTTAAAAATAAATAGAAAAAAATAATGTGTTAGAATTATATAAATTATAAAAAATAGCTAGATATATATAGACTAAAAAATAAAAATAATTTATATAAATTAAATTATTATATTTAAAAAAAAAGAAATAGAAAATAATATAATATTTATAATATTTTATATAATTAAAAATTTAAATAGAAATGATATTTAAGTAATAAAAATAAAAAAAAATATATAGTATTATGAAAAACAAAATAAATTTATATATTAATAATTAATATTTGCTAAATTTAAATAAAATATAAAAATATTATTAATTATATTTATAAATTTAATTTATAAATCAATGTTAAAATTATTATTTTATAAAGAGTAAAATTTCTATTAGAAAAATTATTATTATTATTATTATTATTATTATTATATTATTATTTTTACTATTATTATTATTATTATTATTTTTATTATCAATATTTTTGTTCGTTTTTAAATATTAAACTATGAAATTTTTTTTTATTTTTTATTTTAATTATTCGTGTTTTTCTAAATTTTATTTATATTTATATACATATCTTTTTAATATATCATTTTAATTTTAAAGTATATTTAGAATTATAAGTATTATAAATAGATAAATAAAATGTTTAAATTTTTTTTTTTATTATATATTTTTTCTTAATATATTAAAATTTAATGCATTTTTTTAAAATCATAAACCCATATAGGTCTTTATGAATTATCTGCTTTATAAATAAATTAATTTATTAATTAAACAAAAGATTAAAAATTACCAATATAAGAGTTAATTGATTTATTTGACTATTATTTTGCGGTATTGATTGAAGAATAATAAAATAAGGATAATATTTTTAATAAATAAATTTAATTTTGCAATTAAGAAATTGTTTTTAGGTAATTAGAATGTAATAATCAACTAGCAATTTTTAATTAAAATAAAGCAATTGCAACATCTTTAGCAACTTAAAATAAGTAAGTAATTTAATAATAAAATCAATTAAAGTAATAATAAAATGACTACACTAAATAATCCTAAAGTCTTTTATAAAATAAAGATTATACAATAAAAAGTTTTGAATTAAATAAAAAGAAAATTCAAGTTTTTAATAAAGAAATAGATAACTTAATATAAATTCTTCCTTAGTTTTGGAATTAGGAGAATGAATATAGTACTTTAATTTAATTTTCAAATATCTTATTTTTGAAATCATTAGAAAATAATGCTACTATCTTAATTTAACCAATTTTTAATATATTAAACTAAAAAAATGTTTATTATTTAACTGATAGTTTACTAAACTAAATTATTGGAATCTTAAGACAAATATAAAATTAATAAATTTAAAAATTAAAAAAAGACGAATAAGATAAAAATGAAATAGTTACTTAAATTGATTAAAAAGTTCTAAATCTTAAAAATATAATTATATAACTGGATAATTAAATAACAAATCTTTAAACTTCCATAGACTATAATTAGTAATTAATTAATGAAAAAGTAATTATTATGAAAACTGCGTAGGAAGAGTTTGAAAGAAATAAATAAATTGGTCTATAAACAGTTTAGTAATTTCCTTTATAAATCATTATTTTTAATTATTTATCTTTTTTATTTTTATAATTTTATTTAAATTATTTTTATTTTTTTAATTATTTATGAATAAGGTTATGCAATAATTATTAGAAATAATATATTTAAGGCTATGAAAATAGAAAAGAAGAAATTGAATTGTTAAAAGCTATGGGGATATTAATAAATAATAGAATCGGATAAATATCAGAATAAGTTCTAGATAAATTATTTACTAATAGCTATGAGGAATATTAAAACAAATCTTAATATAGCTATTAAAAATATTAAAAGTTAAATAAATTTTTACAAATAAAATAAAAATAGATAAATGTGAATTTAAATTTAGAATATGAAAAACTATTTTAAGAGTTTATTTGAATATTTTTTGTTTAATTATTTATATTTATTTAATCAAATTATAAAAAATGTTATTATATTTTTAAAAAAAAAAATTATAAATATAATTTTATTACTTATTTATTCAATATTAATTTTCAAGAATATCATAATAGTAATACATTCTTTTAATTTTGATAAATATTAATTTTAAAAATTATTAAAAAAATATATATAAAAATACTATCTATATTCCAATTTTTAATTATACTTATATTTTTCTTTTAAGTTAAATTAATTTAAAATTGAATTTTTATAAATATTTTGTTATATATATATAAAAAAACAAAATTATTTATATAAATATATTCTTTATTTTATTTAAATAAACAATATATGTAGATTATATTCAATATTTTTATAGTTTTGTTATTTTTTTGCAATATATGAAAAAAATAGATTATCTATTATATAATAAATATAAAATGACTTTTTAAAAAAATCAGAATTAAGTATTATCTGTTAAGAAAGGTTTAAATATTTTACTTATCTTTGTCATTTATTAAAATGATTATTCATATTATTAAAGAGCAATTTGAAATAAGATGGTATATAAGTTATTATTGCATATATATATTTACATTTAAAGTATTTTAAATGATAATAATTTATAATATTTTACACATAAAATTCGAAATTGCTAATTTATATAATAGAAAAAATAATAAAAGATAATATTTTTTTTTAAATAAAGTTGTATTCTAATATTTAATTAGCAATAATTATATAACAAATATTATATTTTTAAATATTATTTTCATATTAAAAATAACTTTATTCTTTATTGATAGATTAATTTATTTACTTTATGATTATATTATTTTTAAAAATTTATATACTATATAGTTATATTATTGTTTTTAAATTTCATATAAGTATCCTTAAATTATAAACTTTTTCCTAATAATTATATTTATTATTATTATTATTATTATTATTATTATTATTATTATTATTATTATTATTATATATTATTTTTTATATTTTTTTTAATAGTATTGCATTTTTTTTTTATATTTTTACATATTTTAATTTTAAGTATATTAAATATTATATTTTTATTTAAATGTTTAAAATTTATATCATATCTTTTAATTTTTTTTTTTTATTTATAAGAATTTAACATTTAATATTTTTATTTTTTTATTATTATTTATAAAAAATATCTTATTTGTATTTTTTATTTACTATTTTTTTTATATTTTTTAATTTATTTTAATTAATACATTTAAATTTAATTTTTTTTAATATTTATTAATTTTTTTTTTATTATTTATTATTCTTTATATATATTTTTTAATTATATAACTATAATAAATATATATTTATTACAAATTTATTATTTTAAAAATATTTTTAGAAATTTCTAATATATATATTTATTTTTTTAATATAATATTTATTTATGATAATTTAATTTATATAGTATAATATTTATTTATGATAATTTTTTAAAAATTAAATAAAAAATATACATATCAAGAGAAAATATGATGTTTACTAAATCTACTTTAATTATTTCTAAAAACTTAAATAATAAATTATTTTCAAATTTCAGTTAATTCATAAAATATAACTTTGAAGATGCTTTAAATTTTAAAGCATGCCTGACCTAGGATGAATTATAAGTATTTCAAAAATGAATTAATATGTTTATTTTTTTAATTAATAAATAAAGATAATGGAAAATGCACGCCAATTTTCTTAAGACAAGCTTTAACCCCGTATAAAGGATGCTTATAATCATGAAAAATTTGATGTTAATATTATGAAAGAATATGGTTAAATGGGTTTTTTAGGCTGTACTATTTAAGACTATGATTTACCTGGAGTATCATACACAGCTTATGGTAACATAATACATTTAATTTATATGTTTTTTCAAAATCAAAACAGGATTAATTAATAGAGAAGTTGAACGAGTTGATAGTGGTTATAGAAGTGCTTTAAGTGTTTAAAGTTCTCTAGTAATGCATCCTATAAATGAGTTCGGATCAAAACATTTGAAAGATAAATATATTCCAAGATTAGCTACAGGAGATTTAATTGGTTGCTTTGGATTAACAGAACCTAATCATGGTTTTTTTTGTTTTATTTTTTCCTTTAATATATTTTTATATAAAAAATAAGGATCAGATCCTGGATCTATGGATTCATATGCTAAAAAAGATGTATTTTTATAATTAAAATTAAATATTAAAAATAAAATAAAAAAAAAATGATTTTATATTTTTTTAAAGGGTGATGATTATATCTTAAATGGATGTAAAACTTGGATTACTAATTCCCCAATCGCAGATGTATTTGTAGTATGGGTTAAAGACGATAAAAATGATATAAGAGGTTTTGTATTAGAAAAAGAAATGAAAGGATTAACAGCCCCTAAAATAGATGTAAATTATTAATATTAACTATATATATTTAATTACTATTGTAAAGGGTAAACTTTCATTAAAAGCATCAATTACAGGTTAGATAGTTATGGATGATGTAAGAGTCCATAAATCTTAAATGTTAGATGTTAAAGGTTTAAAGGGACCTTTTTCATGTCTTAATAATGCTCGTTTTGGTATTGCATGGGGAACTTTAGGAGCAGCAGAATTTTGTTTTCATGCCGCCCGACAATATTGTTTAGATAGAAAATAATTTGGTGTACCATTAGCTGCATTTTAGTTAATTTAACACAAATTCGCTGAAATGTAAACAGAAATTGCATTGGGTTTACAAGCAGTTTTATAAGTAAATTTAATTATAGTTTAATTATAAAAATCAAATAAAATTAGGTTTCACGAATGAAAGAATAAAAAACACTAGCACCTGAAATGATATCATTAATAAAAAGAAATTCATGCAGTAAAAAAACATTATATATATATATATAGATATATATATTAATTATAATAAAAATTTTATTCTATATTTGATAATTTTATTTTTATTTAGTGAAATCAATTAAAATATGTAGAGATGCTAGAGAAATTTTAGGAGGGAATGGAATTGCTGATGAATATCATATTTAAAGACATGCTATTAATTTAGAAACAGTAAATACATACGAAGGTACTAATGATATACATGCCCTTATTTTAGGAAGAGCTATTACTGGAATACAAGCATTTACAAGAAGCTATCCATGATTTAACCTACTACAATTATATATATTTATTTTTTTATAGTTTAATATATTTTATATATTATATTTATTCAAAATTAAATCATTATTAAAATTAATATTTAATTATATAAATATAAGTCATAAATTTAATTTAATTATTAATTATAAAAAAAAACTTTTATAAAATTTAATATTTGATTTAATATAAAAATATATAAAATTAAATAAAAAATAATAATTTTAAATAATTAAACTAAAATTAGTTTAATTTATCAATAAATTTTTTTTCAATATAACTTTTACTGTAATAAAAAATATGCTATAAATTTAAGAAGTTTTATTTATCATTATATATCATATTATCAATATAATTAAATAATAATTCTTGCAATTTTTTACTTTTTCTAACTGAAATATATATGAGGTAGTGTAATTATATATATGAAAAAATTATTTTAAAATAATAAAAACGTTATAACATATATTAAAATATTATAGAAATAAGCTTCAATAATATAATAAATAGAAATAAATAAATATTTTAATGCCCATAAAAATTATAATTAATAATATTAATAATTAAAGTTATTAATAAAATATATTTATATATATTCATTAATATTTTTATTTTAAAATTATTAATTATTTAAAAATATTTTTTAATAATATTAATTAACTATATGATAAATATTAAAAAAAAAATAATATAAATTTAAACAGAAATAACAATTAAAAAAATAAATGATAATTTAAAGAATTTTTAATAATAAATTTTTACTTAAAAAATATATATATAAATATATATATATTATTTATTTATTTATATATAAAAAAATATTTTATTTTTTGTTATAAATATAAATAATATTTTTTTATTTTTATTTTAGTATTTTATAAATTATTATAAATAATTTTTAATTTATAAATAATAATATATTATATATAGTGATATTAATTAGAGGAATTTTTAGTATCGTACATAATTTGTATTTTTAATAGGAGTTAAATTTAATTAAATATATTTGATAAATTAAAGTTTGTAATACACTTTGAATACAATTAAAGAAATATCTTTATATTAACTATGATTAACATCGTATTTTTTCGTATTTGTAAAGTTTATTTTAATAAAGAAATAAAAAAAATTATTTTTGATTTATTGCGTAGAAATTTAATATTCAGAATTTCCTATTTTAATTTTTAAATGTTTTGGTTCAATTTGACTTAAAATAACTCAAAATCTCAACATCTTATTTTATACCTATATTAATGATAAATTTACTTTTATATATTCTTTTAACTAAATATAATATGCTTTTATTAAACATACTAAATATTTAAAAGGAAAATATAATTGGCTAATTGATTAATAATTTATATATATAGACAAAACATTTATATTATTCTTCAGAAAAAAGAAAAAAATAATATTTCAGCCTCAAAACTAATCTAATATTAAACAATTACCCAATATTATATTTCATATAAATTTATTAAACATATTTTAATATAAAACAATAATATATATTTATCTTTTTTTTCAAATAAATTATCATCTATAAAAATTTAAAATATAATTCAATATAATATTTTCATTTTTTATTTTATATAAATTTAATAATAATCTATAATAATTATATAAAAACTAGTATAAATTCGTGAATATTTTTAAGAAGTATAATATTATCACTCGACTAAAAAATATATAAGAATTTTATATTTTTTAATTCTCTAACTTTGAAAATTTTGTTCAAATAATTTTTTTATTTTTCTCACATTAATTTTTTTAAACCTCTAAATTCTTTTTTTTTTTAAAATAAAAAAAAAAAAACGATTATTAAGGATAAAAATTTATATGAAGAAAGACCTAAAGAAAGCTTCAGTCTAGCTCCTTGACCAACCGATCCTAGAAGTTAATAGCCTTCTGGAATTCTCCTTCCATAATCATGAATATATTCAAGAAAGAAGGATAATTCTATCTATATTCTATGATAAAGCCCTAAATATTAAAAAACAAACGAATTCTAATTCCTTAGTTTAAAACAGGAGAAAAATAAGAATAAGATTAATTTTTGAGATAAATTGATTTTTCATAAAATGAGTTACCAAGTCGTTTCCTATATTATAAAATTACCATAAAGGTAAAAAAATAAAAAGCATATTGAATATGATGGCAAATGAGACTAAAATAGGATTATTAATTTATTATAGGTAAATTTCATGTATTTTTTATGATTCTAAATATATATGTTAATATTTTTTTTCAAAGAAATTCGAAAGTTATTTTTATATATGCTTTAGAATTTCGAATTATTAAAAAAATATGTAATTTAATTATTATTGTAATACTATAAAATGCTGATGTAAATTAAAAAATTATAATAAAAAAAAAAACATAATTATATATTTTCGATATTTTAATATATGATTTGATAGGATAGTTTATTTAGATTATATTATCTTATGATGAACTAGCAAAGTAATAAATTAATATACTTAATCATTATAACATATTATAAGGTATATTTTAATTTACTTGATTAAATGTATTAGTAAAATTAAAATTCAGTATATAAACTACAAGAGTAGAAATTTTTTTAAAAAAAAATATTTAAATTTTAATACAAAGACAAAAATAGATAGAATCAAAGTTTTTTAAAAAAATATGTTAATAATAATAAATTAAAACTAGAAATAAGTATCTACAAATAAATCTAATTTATATATATATATAATATAAAAGTTATATATCATTTTTATTTTTATGTATAATTAAAAAATGAATCTTTTATGTTCTAAAATAAAATATTTTTTATTATTTTAATAAAATAAATTAAATAATTACATTAATCTTAGATTTTATATTATCAATTTTGCTAAAAAAAATGTTTAAATTAACAGTAAATTCATTTAATTATCTTTACTATAAATTGATTAAAAATTAAAAAAAAATATATATGTAATATGAAATATATAAAATAAAATAATTAAATATATATAAATAAAAATATAAATATATATATATATTTATATATTATTATATATATATTTTTTTAATATTTATATTGTTTTTTATTTTATTTTATTTTACTTTTAATTAATTTAATTTTTTTTTTTTTCATTATAATTATATAATTTCATTTTTTTCTAAATATTATTTTATACATTTATTTTTTTAAAATATTTTGTTTTATTTTTTTTTCTATTTTTTTTTATTTTATTTAATATTTTAATATATTTAGAATTAAATTAAATTTTTTATTTTATTTTTGATTGTACTTTATATTTTTATATATTAGTTATAATATATTTAATATTTTATTTTTTTACTATTTCTTTTTCTTTTATTTTTGAAATTTCTTATTATATTTTTAATTATTGATTTAATTATTCTTATTTTTCTTTATATTAATATGTTTATTATTTATTATTATTAAATTAATTTTTAATTTGTTAATTATCTTTTTTATCATTTTCAAAATTTTAATAATTTTTATTTAAAAGACTATTGAAAGCTTCATTTCTAATATCATGTTTTATTTATTTTATTTTTTAATTATGTTATTACATTTAATAATTCTCATTTTATTCATAAACTTCTTAATATTTACCATAAATATCTTAGTATCCTTAAGATTACCAATATTATTAAAATTTATTATTATTATTTATATTTATGTTGTAGTAATAATTTTCTTTTTATTTTAAAGGTTATTATTGTTCTTAACTTTATGTTTATTAATAATAATCTTAATCATATTGAATTTTTTATTCCGTATCACTTAAAACTTAATATGCCTCATTTATTTCCTTAAATTTTTCTTCAGCTGATGGATTAGTATCAGGATGATATTTTTTTGCTAATTTAAAATAACTTGATTTTATATCTTCAATTTTAGCTTTATTGCTAATATTTAGTATTTTATAATAGTCTTTTTATATTTTTGAAAATTAATTATATTTGCAATTCCCAAATTTTTTCCAATAAGAATATTTTATTATAAGCATTTTAATTTAAATAAAATTTTTATTTAGATATAAAAAATTATATAATTATTTATTATTGAAATTTATAAATATAAATTATATAGAAATTTTATATTTTTGTCTTTATATTTTGTACGTTTACATTTTTATAATCTTAATAAATTCAATCTTATTTAATTGTCATTTAATCTTAAATATTTTAATTATATTTCGTTTAATTTAATATTATTATTTTATTTTATTTTATTTTATTTTTTTTAACAAAAAAAAAAGACTGATTATATTTATATATTTAACAAGTCGTTTAAAATATTTTTTTTGAATTAGCTTTAATATTGGCTATTTAAAATTTTATAAAATTATTCTAAAGTATTTTAATTATTCTATTTATAAGTATATAATTTATTGTTATTATATATTTTAAATTAATTGTATTTTAAAAATAAATAAAAGTTTAAATTTAAAGATAATTTAATGTATTATTATGTTAATTCAATATGTTATCTCGTATTTTGAAAATGCTTATATTAACAAAAATAAAGATTTCTAAAATATATAAAGTTAAAAAAAACCAAAATTATAATATTTAATTATAAAGTAAAAAATTCAATTGATTTTAAATTATATTTTATTAAAATAGTTTTAATATAAATCATTATTTTTATATTATTTTTTTAAATAATTATATAGATGATAAAAAATGAAATAATTTTATTTTGAATAAAAACTTATTTTTTTACATCTATTTTATTCTCAATTATCAAATAAATAAAAATTAATAAATATATTAATATAATATAATACTATATTTAAGTAAAATAATAATTAATAATCATTATTTTTATTAATTAATTTATTTTTCAGGATATTAAACATGATATTAAGAATATCTAAAAGTACTATTTATTTCCATTAACTCTAATTTAATTTTTCTCAGATTATAACTACATCCATTTAAAATAGTTTCATCATTTGATTCTGCATCATTATCACTATTCTAGATAAATTTTAGAATATTAATAATTGTTTTTAAATATTAATTAATATATTTTTATTAAAAATATTTAAAAGGTTTCTAATATAATATTTAATTACATGATTAATATTCATATTACTAAATTCTTTTGGAATTCCTAATAACCTTTCTGGGAAACAATTAAATTTATAAATATTATTATTTTATTTAAATTCTAAAATTTCATGCATTTATTCAATTTTACAAATAGATTTTTTTTTTTTTTCAATTATATCTTCCAAGTACTCACTCTTCCTTTTTTTAATGTTAAAATAATTAATAGTACTTTTTGTATTGCTTTTTTATAATTCATCTTTGAAACCACTTTTCATTTAATTTATTGAAGGTAAATTTGAGATTGTTTTATATACTGATACATCATCACATGTTTCATTACACGAAGAAATTTATTTTACTAAAAATGTATTCTTGATTTACATATTTTTTTTGTTTTAATTTAATATTTATTATTTTTTAAATATTACTATTTTTATTTTTTCCACTTTTATATTATTTTTATTTTTATATATTTCATCATTATTTTTTGTTTTGTTTTTGTTTTGTTTTTTACAATTTGTACTAATTTGTTTAAAATGAATTAATTTTTTTGTTAAATCTATTTGTGTATATAAAATAATTAATGATAATTATAATAATGAAAATATATTAAAATTTAAATTTAACATTTTTTTAAAAAAGGTATAAAATAAAACAGTTGATAAAAATAATTTTATAAAATCAAATAATATTATTTTATAAAAAATTAAATACAGAAGGATTTTTAAAATAATAATAAATATCTTCAAATAATAAAATAATAACTCTTACTATCTAGAAAGTAACAATTCAATTTTTTTTTTATATAAATTATTATTCTAAATATTAGTTCAAATAAAATATGGCATTATTAATAATAATCTTTTAAATGTTTTTTTTTATATATCTATTAATTTAAATCTATAAATAAAATTTATTAAATATCAATTTCAGAATTGAATAATGGGCTTTGTATTTTTTCCGTTTAGAGTTATAGTTTTTTTCAGATTTTATAAAAAAAAAGCTAAAAATTTTACTTTAATATTATTTAAAAGATTATCAATATATATTCATATATTTTAATAATAATAATAACCAAATTTTCTTTTTTCGATTTAATTTTTTAACATTATATGAATCTAATAACTATTTTATTTTAATTGAATTTTTTTATAAAAATAAGTATATTTATTAAAAATTTTATCGTCAAAATAAAAATGAATTTAAAATATATATTTTTAATTAATGAATAAATGTATTTCTAATAAATTTAAAAAAGATATATAATAAATTAAATATATTAAGTATTCATATTGCTTTATTTATTAAATTTAAAAATATTCAATGAAACAAAAAAAACTATTAAACACTATAAATTTTAATATTGGCTTTTTTAAAAAAAATAATAAAAATTTTGAATTAAATAATATAATAAAATAATCATATTTTTTGTTAAATGTATATAAATTAAAAAAAATCAATTTTTTTAATAAATATTTAAATATTATAAATAAAAATATTTAATATATATTATATATTAAAATAAATATATTTATATTTTATATATATTTTATTTATAAATTTTTATGATATATATTTCAATTAATATTTTTTTATATAAATTAAATGATTTAATTATTATTAATAATAATTTTTAAAATTTTATATAAAGATATATATGCTTAATTTTTATTTATAAATATTTTAATTATTTAAAGTTAATATTTAAAATTATAAAAATTTTAATTTATTTGTTTTTAGATAAAACTTTAGTAAAAAATTGTAAAAAGTTAACAGAAATAATAAAATTTGTTTATGGAAATTAAAATTTTAAATTAATTAAAAAAAATAGATTTAATTAATTAAATATTTAAATAATTGATTTAATATTTATTTTAGTTCATATAATATTCTTTCTAAATTACATAAAGATTATATTATTTTAAAGTACTATTATTTATATTATTTTTATTATATTAAATATATATGTGATATAAATTATAATTAAATTATATATTATATTTAAATTTTTAATAAAATCTAATGAAAACTTATACATAAACATTAAAAAGCAAATAAATTAATAAATAAATATGAAATAATTAATATTAAATAAAGTTATTATATAAAATAATTTTTCATTTAAAGAAAACTATATAAATATACAATTTATTTATTTTATAAAGAATATTTTAAGTATTTAAAAAAATAATTATCAAAAACTATAAAGAAATAATAGAAAAAGTAAAAAAAAAATATTTAAAATTTAATGCATATATTATCAGAATTAAATTGATAAAAAATATATTAAGAATTGATTAAAAAAAATAATTAGATAATAATAAAATTTAGATATTTTAAATATTTTTTTATAAAAAAATCTTTTTTAAAATAAAATATTATATTTAAGATTTATTTTATTAATATAGATGCTATATATTAATAACTTTAATATACAATAAAATAAAAAGATTAAAAAAAAATTATCGCCATATTTTTGTATAAAAATAAATTACATTTTAAATAGAATTCAACTTATTGAAAATAATTAACAAGAATTTTTATCTTTTTAAGATTCTATTTTATTTACTATTATTTCTATTAATTCATATTCTTAATAATTATTTTTCAGAATTATAAAATATATTAACAAAAATAATATCCAATAATACAATGAAAATAATTTTAAATAAGAAAAAATATATTTTTAAGGATAATTTAAAAATTTAAATAAATTTAAAAACTTTTGTGTAAAATTTTTTTTAATAAAAAAATTTTAAAAATATAAATAAATATTTATTTTACTTTATTGAATATAAAATTAATTTATAATTTTATATTCTTTTAATTTAAATAAAAAA
>NW_004086368.1:0-16907 GCF_000220395.1 Ichthyophthirius multifiliis | reverse complement strand
AATATTTTTTAAAAAATATTTTTATTTTTATTTAAAATTAGAAAATTATACTAAAAAATTTTATATTTTTATTTAATTGCGTATATAAATTAATATTTTTTAATGATTTTTTTATATAGAAATTTTTTAATTTATATTTATATATTATGTGAATTTTTGTTATAACTTAAAAATAAAAAATATAAATATAAAAATAAAATAAAAATAAATGAAATAAAAATAAATTTTACTATTAAATATTTAAAAAATTTAAAAACCTTTTTTTAATTATTTATTTTTTAAAAATATATTATTTCTAAAAATTATAAAAAAAAATGGATATTAAAATAATAAAAAAATAAATGAAATAGATGATTTACAAAGACAACATTCTCAATAAAAATATATATAAATGTTTTAATTTAAATACAATTTTATTTTTTATTAAATGAAATAATATAATAATTTATTATTATTTTTTCCATATATAGAATAATAATAAAGCTTTGTTTATTTAGCTTAAAAAGAAAATAATAATTAAATAATAAAATTTAAAGAAGAAATAATAATATAGATAAATTTATTAATAGAATTAAAATTATAAATAATGATTATATATAATAAATTTATTTATTTGTTAAATATATATAGTTTTTTTTTATAATAAATTAAATTTATATATATTTTTTATTATTTTAAATGCATTTATTTTAAAAAAAATATTATAATAAATATTTAAAAAAAATTAAAATAATATTTTTTTGATTGGAAGATCTTAAAAAATTATATTTATATTTATTTCTATTTTAAATATAATTATCAAGTAAAAGTGATAAAGATATATTAAAAAATATAAAATTCTATATTAATAATTGCCCCAAAAAATAAATAATAAGAATTTTATAAATAAAATAAAAAAATATAAAAAATATAAAAAAAATAAAAATAAAAAAATATAAAAAAAAATAAAATAAAAAAATATATTTATAAAAAGTAAATATATAAAAAAATAAATTAAAATTAAATAATAATAATAAAAAATATGATTTAAAAGAATATTTTTATTCTTTTAATATTAATATCAAGATTATTAGATACATATTAGTAAATTTCTAAAAACAGTTAAAAAAATGTCCATAGGGATGCTTATAATGTTATTAATCTAATATATGTTAATAATGTTAAAATTATAATTATTATGATTAATAAAATTAACAATGTTTAAGTTGCATCAGTAAATTTCAAAACTGTAAAAATGTGATTAAAATGGCTGTCATTCTTGTGAAAGAGGATATTAATTAAATGATTCTGATAAAAAATGCTATAAAAACTAAGGCTCAGAAGAAAATTAAAATTCTTCTAATTGTGGAGATGGATGTGAAGATTGTTCGGAATCTGATGAATGTTTAAAATGTAAGAAAGGATATTATAAAGATTAGGATCATAATGGAAAGACAATATGTTTAACTTGCAGTAGTAAATTTGAAACCTGTGAAACATGCGATATAAATGGCTGCTAATCTTGTATAACTGGGTATTAATTAAATGAATCTGATAAAAAATGCTACAAAAACTAAAGTTCAGATGAAAGATAAAACAATAAAAAATAAATTATATATAAAAATTATAATTCTTTTAATTGTGGAGATGGATGTAAAAAATGTTCTGAATCCGGAGAATGCTTTTAATGTAGCAAATGTTATTTTTATTATTAAAGCGGATGTATTTCATGTTCGATTGGATTTTTATATAATGGATCTTAATAATAATGCAATGAATATTAAAATAATTATGAAATTAATAATTTTTTTAATTGAATAGATGGATGTGAAAATTGTTTGGAATCCGTAGAATGCTTTTAATGTATGAAAGGATATTATAAAGATTAAGATCATAATGGAAATACAATATGCTTAACTTGCATTAGTAAATTTGAAACCTGTGAAACATGTGATTAAAATGGCTGCCAATCTTGTATAACTGGGTATTAATTAAATAAATCTGATAGAAAATGCAATATAAACTAAAGCTCAGTTGAAAATTAAAATACTTCTAATTGTGCTGATGGATGTAAAAAATGTATTTATGATAATTAATGTTTAAATTGCAAAATTGGTTATTATTAAATTTAAGATGACATTGGAAAGACAATATATATTAGTTGCATCAGTAAATTTAAAAATTGTTAAAAATGTACTTAAAGTATTTGTACTTCATGTAATAATGGATATAAATATGATGACTCTCATAAAAATGCATACTTATCAATTAACCAGCTATTTATCCATGTATTAAAGCTAATTCCCTTTGCTTATTATGTCAAAAAAGTTAAATTGGAGAAATATGCTTGAAATATTTAAATTCTAATGATTTCTTACTTAAAGGATAATATGTTAGTAAATGTGATAAAATATAATCTTATGATCATAAAACTTATTAAAAAATATGTATTGATGATGATGATTCAACATTATAAAATAATAATAAATGCAATTAAAATCAAGAATTATAATAATGCAATATTTTAGATTGCTAATCTTGTTAAGCAGATAAATGTGTAAAATGTATTCCTGGAAAATTAGTTTATTAGGGTACTTGTGTTAAATAATGTCCTTCTGGATATTACTAGAATTTTAAGGAATGCCTATAATGTTCGAGTAACTGTAAAAATTGTACTATTTGTGCAGGTAATTGTACAAGTTGTCAGAAAGAAATTAATGGTATTTTATATTAAAATTAGTGTTTGTCATAATGTCCTTAAGAAACAAAACAATTTGGATAAAAAAAAATGAGTAAAAATGTAAAAGACTAATAGAAATTTAATTATGGTCGAAGCTAATGATTAATAATAGAAAAATTATAAAAAATATTTAGCTTTTATTATTAATTATATTTTGCTAGGATTATTAATGTGATTATATTGGAAAAAGCAAATAAAGATATATTAAAAAAAATTATTATAATAATATTTATGTATAAATATAATATAAATATAAAAAAATTTAATATATTTATATATATATATATATATATATGCTTGTATTTTTTTATATACAAATATATTTTCTATTTATATATATGCTTTTGTTTTTTTATATACAATGATTTATTTATATAATTTCACATTTTTTTTATTTTTTTTTATATTTATTTACATTCACATTTTAATTTTTTTTTTATACCTTTTATTTTTTATAATATTTAAGTTATTACTTAATGGTTTAAATATTTTATTACTCTTTAAAATTATTTAAAACATTTTTTAAAAATTAATTTTTTTAAAAAAAATATATTTTTTTTTTTTCAAATTATTCTTTTTCTTATTTTTTTTTTGTCTTTATTATTGTTAATATTGTATCTTTATATTATAAACATATACTTTGATAAATTTTATAGTTCTTCTATATATATGAAATTTCAATTTTAATTTTTGCAAACAAAATATAATTAAATTTCTTTAAATATTTAATTTTATTTGTTCTTTTATGTTTAGTTTCCTTTTTTTTCAATAATCATCACATGGGATAGTGCGGCTTCTAAGGTAATTTATTCTAAAGAATCCTTATTTTTTCCATTAAAGCCAATTTTAAGTAAAGAACTAAATTATTATGAAAATTAACCTTCTTCTTATTATCTATTGGGGTCTTTAATCTTCAAGAACTGAGAACAATATTTTAAATTTGGAAGGTTTTTATTTTTATGAAAGAAATAGTCTAATAATTAAAATAATAATAAGCGAGAGAAGTATAAGATTTAACAAAGCAATTTAAATTTAAAAGGTTTTTACTATTTTTAATCGGGTATGTTATTTAATTAATAATTTCTTCAAAAAGAACTGTGTTTAATACTCATTCAAAAAAAAGAACTTTTTATTTTTCTTCAAAAAGGTAAAATGTAATGCTTTAAAATTGCCATACTTAAAGACCTTAAAAATAGCATAATTTTTTAAAAAATCCCTTATTTTTATTATAATTTTGTATATAGATTTTAACTTACATGTTTTTATTGTTTTTTATAAATTTAGATTTATAAAGAATCGAATTCTTTTATTTTTGAATTTAATTTTCAAGAAAATAGAATATTATCAAGCTGTTTAATATAATATATTCTTAATATAATTTCTATTTCATAAAAAGGAATCAATATAATAGGTTTTATCTAATTCTTCTTATATTCTAAATTAAAATAATTAACAGTTATAATAATATATAAAAATATAAAATGTTAAACAATTTATCCAAAAAAAAAATTTCTAATTTAATTTCTTTTTCTTTAACATTTTTATATTATATTTATATTAATATTTATATTAATATTTATAATATTTATATTTATATTTATATTTATTTATATTTAAAAAAAATTAATTAATAAGTTATTTATAAATTAATATTTAATTAATATAAATAATAATAATTATTAAAATATTATAAATAAATTTATATAATATTAATTTATATAAAAATATTTTATAATATTATACATATATAATTTTATATTTTACTAGATAATTTTTATATAAATAAATTAAATTTATATTATTCATATAATTATATTGTTGCAATTATTATAACAAAATTAATATATTTAATATTAACAAAATATTTTTTAAATAATATAATTTTTAATTTAATAATTTTAATTTTTTTTTTTTATATATTTATATTACTTATAACAACATCTAAATTATAAATATTTTAGATGTTTTTAAAATAAATTATATCAATTTTATTTAAATTTAATTATGTTTTATTATAACTCAAAAATAAATTTATAATTATATTATTTGCTTTAAAAATTAATAAATTATTTACATATAATTTTTTTTTATTAAATAATTTTAAAAGTAATTAATTAAAATAAAATAAAATAATTAATAATTTTTAAATTAATCTATAATTTATTTGTCTATAATTTAAATAATAACAATATTTCTTTTCATATAATTTATAAAACGAAAAAAAATATAAAAAATAATTTTCTAAAAAATAAAGCTCATATATTTAATAAGCATACTGCTTAAATAATAATAAAAAAAATATTATAAGTATTAGATTATATAGTAAATTTATTTATTAATTATAACTTATTTAAATAAAATATAAAATTAATATTTGTAATTTTTCTTTATTAATTTTCCACAAATTATAATAGAAAATATAAAGTATAAAAATAATATATATGTTATATAAATAGAATAAAAAATAATGAATATATATCATTAATTAATTAATTAATAAAAATAATATATTAATATATAAAAATAATGTTCAAAAAACTAATTCTTATTAACTTAATAATATTCGTAATATTGATAGAATCTAGTCAATAATAAAATAATGGTGTTTTAAATTCTTCAACTGAATGTTAAGAAGGCTATTATTATGATTAAGATACTCATGAGTGTGCTTCTTGCCAAACTAAATTCAGTAACTGTTTATAATGTACTCAAAGTAGTTGCTCTTAATGTGCTACTGCATATTTACTACTTGATTCTCAAAAATAATGCACCAGAGATCCTTCTTATTTAGATAGACATACTGGAGATTATTGCAATGAAGGCTGCAATACATGTCTTGAATCGAAAAAATGTATCGAATGTAAGGATGGTTATTATTTAAATATTGACTTAAAAGGGGAGACAACTTGTGTTAGTTGCACTATTAGATTTGATAATTGTTAAAGATGTAATAGATATAATTGTACTAGATGTTAGACAGGTTATTCTTTTAATTTTACTAATTATTGCCATTAAAATTAAGATGATCAAAACAGTATAGCTTATGGCAAATCTTGTAATGAATAAGGATGTAGTTCATGTTATTTAAACGAAAAACGCTGTAAAGATTGTTTAGACGGCTATTATTTAGATTTTGATAATAATTCAAACTATTATTATAAAAAATGTTTTAGTTGTAGTAGTAGATTCAGTAATTGCTAAAGATGCGGTCCTAGTTTTTGCGAAAAATGTAATGATGGATATTCATATGATAAGTCTGATAAATAATGCAAACAAAGCAAATATGTTTAATAGAATTCTCTTAATTTTTACATAGATGGATGTTATTAATCTGATAATTCTGGAAAATGTAATGAATGTTTGGATGCATATTATGATGAATGGAAAATTAATAATATTCTAAATAGTAAATCTTGTGTTTCATGCAGTAGAGAATACTATAACTGTGTTGAATGTAATAAAATAGAATGCACCAAATGTAGAGATGGATATTAAATTAATGTATAAGTAAAATAATGCTTTAAAATTCCCGGAACTAGATTTTTACATAAAGTTTAAGCTATTTATTAATGATTAAATAGTTAAACTATTAAATAATACGTTCTTTTGTTATTGCTGCTTTTGATTAGAACAATTAATATTATAATTTAAAATAATCATAATTTAATATATATAAATTTATAATATTTATTTTTTCATTATATTTTATATAAGTGATAAAAATTTATTTTTGACTATATTAATTATTATAATTGGCATTTTTATAGAACAATAAGAAATTTTATTTATTTAATTTTTTAATAAAAAATTACAAAATAAAGATTAAATTAATTTTTTTTTTTTTTTTACTAATATAAAAAATTATGTTTATGATAATAAATTATTTTAAATTATCATTTAAAAGTAATTCTTTATTATCTCTTTTAAAATTTTAGATTTTTTAATACTATTCATTTAAATATTAAATTTTTATTTATTATTATTATTTATTATATTTGAATTAACTTCTTAAATATGTCAAATTTCTGTTCTGAAAAAGGAGTTTGTGTAAACGGCCAATGTATAAGCCCAGCTGGATTTGAATGAGTTTATTGTTACCTAGAATATTTAGGAGCATTTGATAATAAGACTTTTGTGTGTGATGTAAAAGAAATCGTCCTAATGTATAGGAATATTTGACTTTTGGTATTATCTAGATTTAATGGTCAAAAATTTAAGTGAATAGATAATTTATCATTTGTGTAATACTTGCGAATAAGGCTTTTTTTTAATTATGATAATAATAAAGTAGTGTTTAATTTTATTTTATTTGGATATGTTTTGAATTTATAATTCAAAAAAAAAGGAGATTTAGATTAAATGTATATATTTAGTATAAGTAATTTATTTATTATTTAATCTTAATAAAACAACCTTATTTACTAAACAAATAACAGTTAAAATGATTTTTTATAAAAAGCTCTTTAAAAATAATATTTACAAACTTAAATAATATTATATAGAAGTAAAAATTTCGGAATAATTTTTAAAAACTTCTCAATCCAAAATATCTTTAAAATAACGAATTATTACAAAAACAATTTATTTATTTATTTCAAAAATTTTAAATTGGTAATATACATATAATTTCTTATTGATTTTTTTAAATTTAATAGGAAATTATTTATTTTAAATATAATTATTTTTATTAAAATAAAAAATTTATTCTAAAAAATAAAAAACTATTAAAATAAATTTGCTAAAACAAATAAAAAAATAAAAAAATTTAAAAATAATAGTATAATTTTTATAATTATTATTATATATTTTAAATATATATAAAAAATATTTAAAATTAAAATAATAAAAAATTATAAATATATATATATAGTATATTATTTATTTTCAAATATATATATATATAATATTAAAAATAAATAAAAAATATTTATTATATATATTAATTCTATACTTATAAAAACTCTTAAATTTATAATATTCATCACTATCGGAATATTACTAAAAAAATTATCTTAAAACTCTTTGTTTAATTTAAAGTTTAAAAAATTTATATCTATAATTAATATACTATATTCTAATAATCTAAAGTTATAGCGAATTCTAATTTCGAAAATATACACTGAAATGAGTATGAGAAACATTATCAATTTATACACTTTATACTATAGGTTTGAAAAAAATTATAGGTTAATAAAAATTATTATATATAAATATAAGTAAAAGAAAATAAATATTAAAGTGATAAATTAAAAATATTATATATATAGTATAATATTTATATATATATAATAATAATATATAAAAATAAAAAGTTTAAATAATTTATTATATCAATATAAAAATTTAATTATTTATTAGTTTTTTTAAAGTCTATTTTTTTTATATTACCCAAAATAAACTTATATAAAAAATTAAAACTAGGAGAAGCTTCTTTATAAAAAATATTATCACAAAAAAATAGATTATATCAGTTACTGGACATAGAAAATCTAATAAAAAAAAAATATTTAATTAATTATATTATACACACAAATCAATTTTTTTATTTTAATATAATTATATTTTGTATATAATAAACTAATATTTTTTATGATAAAAGAATTTTAAGTTAGAAATTTACAAAAGAAATAAAACATATAAAAAAAGCCTGTAAAACATATATCTAAAAATTTAAAATTAATTAAAAAAAAGTAAACAATTATTTGTCATCTTATCCATAATAATTAAAAGAAGTTAGTAAAATTGTAAAGAATATTAATAACATATAAACTTAAATTTAATATTTTAAAATAAAAATAATTTAAAAAAAACTATAAAAGTATTAATTTTTATTTTCTTTAAAAATATGAATTTTCATAATAAATAATTGCTAATTTAGATTTATTGTTTAAAATAAAATATTAATATTTTTGAATTAATTATTTAGAAAGAATTTAATTATAAATGTTTTTATAATTAATTTTTGTAGAAAATAATTTTTAAATAAATAAAGAAAATAAAAATTTAATAATCATTATTAAAATTTTCAATGAATTCGAAAATTCGTTTGTATAATAAATAAAATACTTATCATAATTTAAAAAAAAAAAATTAAATTTAATATTTAAAAATATGAAAAAATAAATATTATAATACTTAAATTTAAATAAATATTTTCATTGTTTTTTTCAGAACCATCTCAATAATAAACTATATAAAATACATCCAAAAAACCTAAAACTCCTTAATTACTATTCTATTATTAATTATCGGTTTCAAACAAAAGTCTAGAAAATTTGATTGATTTTTTATTATACTCAAAGCTAACTTATTTAATATTCAGTATGATATATTTAAAAATTATCATCTACCGTAAATCTTACATAATAATTAATTGAATAAAGTAAGATAACAACCATATTATTAAATGAAAAAATCAATATAATAATAATATTAAAATTCAAAATATTATCCATATTTTATATTTGCAACATCCCAAAGGAAATGTTGTTCAAGTATTTCCACCTTTAGTAAAAAATTTCTTAGCAATTTTTAAGAAAGCACATTATATTAAATTCAAGATATCATCTAATACAATTATTATAAGTATATATTGCTTATTTTTCCACAAATTTGATATTATATTATTATAATTCTAAATATTAAGTAGATTATATAAATTTCCAGCTAGAATGCATAATATTCCAGTATTAATCACCTAAAAAATAATTTCGAAATCTTAAGAAGTTTCGAAAAATTATGATGATATAATTTAATATTTACAATCATCTTACAGTAAAACCTGTATCTTTAAAAAACTCAATAGTAGATATAGAAAAATACACATAAATAGATACTTATGTGCATATTATTATATTATTATAAATAAAAAAATTTATTAATATTTATACTATAAATTAACAAAAAAAATATAATAATATAAAAATTTAAATATATATTTATTTATATAATTATTTTTATATATATATAATTATTATTATATATATATATATATATCTATTTATTTATTTAAAAAAAAAATTGTTTTAAATATATAAATATGTCATTGATATAATATCGTATTCTTGTCATATGTATCAGCTGTAAGATAATTATAATATTTAGTACAAATTTCTTTAAATAAATAAGGTTTTTAATTTCACATAGTTTTTTACTATTTATCTTTATATTTATATCGATAAAATATTAAAACTATAGGATATATCTAAACATAGCAATACCTAAAAATAAAATATAATTATATATCTAAGAAAAATTTTAAAAAAAAAATTATAAAAAATTATTTTCGGTTCTAATAAAAAGAAAATGTATAAAAATAAATTAAAAATTAATAAATAAATATATAAATAATTTATTTATTTATAAATAAAAAAATTATAGAATAGAAAAATTTTTTTTAAAAAAAATTATATAATATAAAATAAATAATATATAAATATATAAAATATATAAATATATTAAATATATAAATATAAAAATTTATAAATATATAAATATATTATTTCTTCTATATGTATAAATCTCAATTATAATTTTTCAAAACATTATATAATTATATTTCTTTAAATATTTTATTTTATTGTTTTTTTTATGTTTAGATTTCTTTTTCTTTTTCTTTTTAATAATTTATAATATTTGTTATTACTGCTCTTATAGTACTTTATTTAATAAAGCAATTATTATTATTTTTTTCTTTAAAGGTTTTTTAAGTAAATAACTAAATTATTATTAAAATTTACCTTCTTCTTATTATCTTATGGGGTCTTTAATCTTCAAGAACTTAGACCAATATTTAAAATTTGGAAGGTTTTTATTTTTATGAAAGAAATAGTCTAATAGTTAGGATAATAATAAGCGAGAGAAGTATTAGATTTAACAAAGCAATTTAAATTCAAAAAGTTTTCTCTTTTTTTAATAGGGAATGATATTTAAATAATTTTTATCTTAAAAAAGAGCTGTGTTTGATACTCACTTTTTATTTTTCTTCAAAAAGGTAAAATTTTATGATTTGTAAAATTGCCCTACTTATATAGGACCTTAAAAATCGCATAATTTTTGAAAAAAGCCTTTGTTTTTATTGGGGTTTGGTATTTGGATTTTAACTTACATGTTTTATTGTTTTTTCTAAATTTAGATTTATAAAGAGGCGAATTTTTTTTTTTGAATTTAATTTTCAAGAAAATATAGCTATTTTCCAGCTGTTAAATAAATTATTTTCTTAATATAATTTCTATTTCATAAAAAGAAATCAATATTATAGGTTTTATCTAATTCCTCTTATATTTTATATTTCAAATAATTAACAATTAAAATAATCTTTGAAAATATGAGAAAGTTAATCAATTTATCCAAAACTGAAATTTTCTAAATTAATTTCTTTCTCATTTTTAATTTCTTTATTCCAAAATTCCTATTTCTAATTTACGAAATCTTAAAATGTACTATCTTTCCCATATTAATATAATACACGAGCTTCTAATTCTTATAGTTTATTGTTTTTTTTACAGACATTACACAAAATTCATAATTTATTTATAAAATATTTTAAAACTTAACTGTTATTTCGTTACATGGATTATTCGACATACTATGTTTATATTTTTTTCTATTTAATAGTTTATGTATGGCTTTATATAGGCTAATTTTTATATTATCGTTGTTGATTCATCTTAAACAGTCGTCTCTGCAAGTGGAATTATATAATGTGTTTTGATAAAACAGGCACTTTGTCCAAAAATAATATATTCGTGACTGGCTTTTGTGATTTTAACATTGGTGAGTATATCACTAAGTACTAAGTTTTCTAATTAGATTAAAGAAGAAAAATAAAAAGGTCTCTTATATGCTTTTGGAACTTTTCATGGAATGTATTTGGTTGAAGGGGAACATTTAGGAGATGAATTAGATATTAAAATAGTTGTTTATTTAGGATTTAAGATCAGGAAAGAGTCCACGTGTAAGTTAGAAGCTTTTAATAGTAATTAACTGTTAAAGTGGTAAAATAATGGGAATTCGAGAGCTAGTTTTAGAGAATGTAGTGCGTAGCTTAGGATTAAAATGGCAAAAATTACGTGTTTGTGAAAGTTTCAAAGGAAATGATATAAAAAATATACTTAAATATTTTTTGATTATAAAAAATATCAAGAAAAATAAAGAATTTCACTAAATTCGAAAATAGAGTAATTGATTTAAATAAAAAGAATTATAATATAATCAAATAAATTTAAGAAAAATGTAAAGAGAAGATATCAAAAATAATCTAATTTTTTTAGGTATATTAATTCAGAAAATAAAATAAAAGAAGATAATGGAGAAAATATATTAATACAAAAAAATGATCAATAAATTATAAATATCTGGAGACAACCTTTTTATAACTGTTAAATGCGCAAAAAATAGTTATGTTTTAGATTGAAAAATATTATATTATTTTAAGCAATTCACTTTAGAATTTTTTTTTATTAGAATAAAACTGATGAAAAAAATGATATTAATAAGTGATTTTATATTAAATTAATTTTAATTAAGAAATTAAAAAGAATAAACTTATAGATATTTAATAGATAAATATAAATTAATTAATTAAAGATTTAAATAGAAAAAACATTTAATTTTGCTAATAGTAAACTTAACAAAAATAGAAATATAAAATTATTTATTTACAAAAACGATATTATAATAAATATATAAAAATATATATATATATATATATATATATATATTATATATATAAATATAAACTTTAATTTTAATAAATAATATATAAAATTTATAATTTTTAATTTTATTATTTTCTTTTATATCAATATTTCATATATATATAATATTCATATAAAATAATTATTTTATTATTAATAAACATAAAGATAAATTGATATATTATATTATTTTATATTAGAAATTAACATATGACAACATTATAATTTTTAAAAATAGTATATTTACCAATAATAATAACATAAATTTTTATTACCTTCATTTATTAATTAAAGCGTACTAATATATTTTATAAATTTTATAATAATAATATATTTTTATTTTTAAATATTAAAATTTTATTTATAATATTATTAATTAAAATATTTTTTTTTTAATATATATTTTTTATATCTAACTTTAAAATATATTATAGTTTATTTTTTAAAAAATATTTTATATTTAATATAAATAATTTATTATATTCTTTCAAAACTTTTTTAATTATAAATTTTTTTTTTATATTTAATATTTGAAAAATAAAATATTAAGATATTTTTTTTTTAATTAATATCTTTAAATATTATTAATTATACAATAAATTTATTATAAAATCAATATTTTATAAATCTATAATTTTTTTAACAATTATTAAAATAATAACATTAATTTTTTTTAAAATTATTTAAAAAGAAAAAAAATTATAAAAAATAATTTTCATAAAAGTATAAGCTTATATATACATTTAGTATATTTTTTTACAAATAGAAATAACATGTAAAATTAATAATATATAAATTATTAGATTATATAATAAATATTTTTTATTATTATAATTAACTTAAATAATATATTTTATTAGCGTTTAAATTTGAATATGTATTTTATACAATCTAATTTTTTCCTTTTTATTTAACATATATTTATAATTATTTTTAAATTAATTTTTATGTTTTTAAAATAACTCTTACAAATTATAATTTTCCATCTCCCTATAATAAATCCTTAATTTATCTCATTATATCATATTTTATATTTTTATTTATAAATCCAAAATTATTATATTTAAAACCCTATTTTTTCAGTATTTCGTACATAATATAGTTATTATTAACCAAAAAATGATTACATTGTTTTAATGAATTACTTTAACTGTATAGATATTTTAATATAAGTCTGACACTATTTCTGAGTAAACAGAATATATTCCGTAACTACATATTAATAGAAATAATTTTAATATTATTTTCTCTATTTTTAATTAAAATGCGAATATATTTTCGATCATCAACTATCTATCCTTCGAGGCCATTTGCAACTATTTTTAATTATTTTTTATTGTTTACTATTGACCTGAAATAGTTGTATATGATTTATTTTAATTTTATTATAAACCTTGTTTTTAATCTTAAATTTAATTTAATACATTTAAACCTCCTTTTGAGACAGCAGTAAATATAAATATTCATTAGTAAACAATATTTTTGTTATTATATAAATAATATAACATAAAATTATTAAATTTGCCTTATTAAAATATAATTAAATTAAAAATAAATAAATTTAATATTAAACAATATAATATGATTATACTACTAATATTTTTTTTAATTTATTAAAAATAATGAATTTTAAATATAATTTAAAAAATAATTTTAAATAAAATATAAAAAATAATTTTAAATAAAATATAAAAATAATTTTAAATAAAATATAAAAAATAATTTTTAATACTATAATGAGAAATTTGATAAAAAAATACAGTCTTTTTGCATTAAGTTTCTGTCTTTTATTATTATTAGCAAAATACTGTCTAAAAATGAAAAAAAACATATCTAAAAGTATATATAAAAAAAAAAAAACCTAAAAAAAAAAAAAAGTCTTTAGATTTAACAAAAACGGCTTATTTTTTAAACGAGAAATAAAAACACATAGTCTTTTAATCATATATTATGATACAAGATCTGGTACAAAAAAAATATTTGCAATTGAAATTCTTTTAGAAACCGAAAAAAACTATCATTAAGAAAATTTTTAAACCTTACAGAATTTGATTTAAATCAATTCATAAGTATCAAATATTGCATTTTTTTAATATGTATAGAAAAGGAGTTCAGAAAAATGACGCAGCTAAATATTTCAATTAGCTAAAAAATTAAAAAGACCCAAAACAACTTTCTGATATGAAATATATTATTTTCGGCTTAGGCTATTCTTAATATGACGATTTTTTTGGAATATCTGTAAAAAAAACAATAAACTATAAGAATTAGAAGCTCGTGTATTATATTAATATGGGAAAGATAGTACATTTTAAGATTTCGTAAATTAGAAATAGGAATTTTGGAATAAAGAAATTAAAAATGAGAAAGAAATTAATTTAGAAAATTTCAGTTTTGGATAAATTGATTAACTTTCTCATATTTTCAAAGATTATTTTAATTGTTAATTATTTGAAATATAAAATATAAGAGGAATTAGATAAAACCTATAATATTGACTTCTTTTTATGAAATAGAAATTATATTAAGAAAATAATTTATTTAACAGCTGGAAAATAGCTATATTTTCTTGAAAATTAAATTCAAAAAAAAAAATTCGCCTCTTTATAAATCTAAATTTAGAAAAAACAATAAAACATGTAAGTTAAAATCCAAATACCAAACCCCAATAAAAATAAAGGCTTTTTTCAAAAATTATGCGATTTTTAAGGTCCTATATAAGTAGAGCAATTTTACAAATCATAAAATTTTACCTTTTTGAAGAAAAATAAAAAGTGAGTATCAAACACAGCTCTTTTTTAAGATAAAAATTATTTAAATATCATTCCCTATTAAAAAAAGAGAAAACTTTTTGAATTTAAATTGCTTTGTTAAATCTAATACTTCTCTCGCTTATTATTATCCTAACTATTAGACTATTTCTTTCATAAAAATAAAAACCTTCCAAATTTTAAATATTGGTCTCAGTTCTTGAAGATTAAAGACCCCATAAGATAATAAGAAGAAGGTAAATTTTAATAATAATTTAGTTATTTACTTAAAAAACCTTTAAAGAAAAAATAATAATAATAGCTTTATTAAATAAAGTACTATAAGAGCAGTAATAACAAATATTATAAATTATTAAAAGAAAAAGAAAAAGAAATCTAAACATAAAAAGGACAATATATTTTATAAAATTTTATTATATTTCGTTTACAAAAAGGACTATAGAATAATATATAAATATAAGAACTATAAAATTTATAAAAAGTATATTTTTGTAAAATAAAGATACGTATATTAACAATAATAAAGGCAAAAAAATGAAATACGCAAAAGAATTAATGGAAGAAGATTTAGTAATTTTTAAATAAATAATTAGTTTTTTAAAAAAGGATATATATATATATATATATATTTGGAAATTAAGTAAAATAAAAAAAAGAAAAAGAATTGAACGCGTATGTTTATAAAAGAAAGGTAATGTTTAGCTAAAAGAATAAAAAAAAAGAAAATAAAATAGATTTATGAGGATAATACAAAATTAAAAAATTCAATTAATAAAAGCATAAATAATAAAAAATTAAATAAAAAAGATAAATTAATAGATAAGTATAAATTTTAAATAAATATATATAAAAATTATATTTTTATAAAAAATTTATTTTTTTAAAATAAAATTATAAATATAATTTTTGATATTTTTATAAATTTTTATTTTAGTATATATCTATATATTTTATTTTTAAAATATTAATATTTTCTTAAAATTATAATTTTTATTTTTAAAAAAATATAGTATTATATAGAAAAAATTTATATATAAAAAAAATATTTATAAAAAATTTTATAAATATATTTTTAGATTTTTTTATTATTACAAAATACAAAATAATTTTTAAATTTATATAAATTTTAAGATTATATATATTTTGTAATTATATTATATAAAGAACTAAAATAATATTTTTGAATTAAAAATAAAAATAAATATTAAATTAAAAAAAAAACTCTTAAAGCAAATTTAAAATTTATAAATATAATATATATATATATTAAAAATAAAATATTATATAATTTATAAATAAATAAAAAATATAATTAACAAAAAAAAATATTTTTAAGAAATTAAATAATATAAAATATTTAATTTATGAATAGATTTTTGAATATTTAATTATTTTATAATAATTTCATATCTTATTTAAATAATAAAATAATATATAAAAAATATTTTATAAAATTATATATATTTTATAAAATAAAAGATATAAAATTTATTAATATATTTATTTATAAAATTCTAAAAAAAATTATTTTAGGTTTATATAATATATTTAGTTTTTTATATTAAATTTGTATAAAAAGATATAATTATGAGGTTATTTTTTTTTATTATAAATATATATATAAATTAAATATATATATTTAATATTATTATATTTTTATTTATATGTATATATATAATAATTTTTAAAATATTTTATTATATATTTTTTATTTATCTT